>NW_023596136.1:2771146-2812223 GCF_011947565.3 Pollicipes pollicipes
CGCGCGCTCCCGGACAGAGCAGCCGGCGCCGCTGATGGCTGCCCGCCCCGTTCCAGCGTGCAGGAGCGGGAGGAGCTGCGCCAGCGTCTAAGCTGCCACTCGTTCCGGTGGTACCTGGAGAACGTGTACCCGGAGCTGGCCGTGCCGGACGTGGGCGACCGCGAGCACGGCTCCATACAGCAGGTGAGACACCTGGGTGATCACGAGCACGGCTGCTGTGCTCGTGGGCGACCACGAGCACAGCAAGCGGGTGCCCGGCCCCAGCACAGACTGCTCGCCTGGTGCGCTGGTGCGGAAACGGTGGCGCTGGTGTTGGCCCCGCGCTTGGCTCAGCGCAACTGTACGCGCAGAACTGCTGCTTGAAAGGGGATTTAAAGTTAGCCATGGCGGTGAGCGTTTGCGCACGCGCACGTGTGTGTGTGTGTGTGTGTGTTTGTGGTGTGTGTGTTTGTGTGTGTGTGTGTGTGTGTGTGTGTGTGTGTGTGTGTGTGTGTGTGTGTGTGTGTGTGTGTGTTTGTGTGTGTGTGTGTGTGTTTGTGCGTGTGCGTGTGCGTATGGGTGTTGGTGCGTGGGTGCGCGTGTGTGAGCGTGCGTGCGTGCGTGTGGGTGTTTTGCGGCGCGTGCGTGCGTGCGTGTCATTTGACACTTCCGTAATACGTTGGCAGGGTAACGTCTGTATGGACACGCTGGGTCACAGCAAGAATGACACAGTGGGTCTGTACACCTGCCACGGAACGGGCGGTAACCAGGTAATACACCCGGGGTCCACCAACAAATCTGCTCTGGTGTCCCCCTTGCAGCTTGTGTGGTTGGTTATTTTTGGAAGGCATAGCTGCTTTTGTAGCTGAACTTTGCAACGACTACTGTCCTGGGATAAGTTTAGATTCCTTTGTGTGCTTATATTTTTTGGTATGAATTCCAAGGTGGAACAAGATTTAAAATTTTCCTAGCTACCTGCTTGTTTTCGGGACGTTATTAGACGAGGCTGACCTGTCATTTGGCGTCTAACTATAGTGTAGCCTTCGTCTCACCATACTTCTGTCTGCTCTTGATAAATTCGTCACCCCTGTGGCGTCCTCGCGTACCGTACAAAATCCTACAGCTGGCGCGCTGCCGTCGAGCTAAGTTTGCCGCGGCCTTGCCCAGAGTGGTGCCTGCAGAGGGCGCTGTGTGTGGCGTTGCCGGTATAGACGGTGCTGCGAGTGTCTCTGCCAGACTGTGTGTTCCGTCGCGCCCGGTGTGGGCTGGCGGCGCTGCATCAGAGCACCGTGCAGGGGAGTTAGGCCAAACTGCACTGCACATTCCCTGGTCAGCGGTCGTGTCTTTGGACACCTGATTTGGCGAGAACGTTGTGGAGGCATGTGTTATGACATTTCGTCATTGTGTTGTCTGCGTTGCAGAACGCCGCGTGCGTCGTGTGCAGACACGGATGTGCGATCATGTCTGTTAGCGTTGTCTGATCCCCTGATGCCGCGTGTCGGGGCAGCCAGTGCCGTCGACCCCCCAGCGGGGCGCGGCCGCCGCCACTCGTGGCGGTGCGTACCCACCCCGCGTGCTAACCGGGCGCGCGTGCCTGCTATCAGGCCTGGTCATACACGGACCAGCAGACCATCCGCCACCTGGGCCTGTGCCTCACGCTGCCCGGCGGCCGGCCCGGCACCCAGCTCCGACTGCTGCCCTGCACAAACGGCCACGACCAGGTCAGGCCGCGCCGAACAGATCATCAACGGCCAGACGTGTGCTGAGTACTACCTGATCGTGTCGCTGCAGGGCCACTGGTCCGAGAGCCCGCTGTCCCCTGTCAGGTCTCATGGTCCGCTGCACGGCGAGAGTGACTGGCAGCTTAACCGGCAGCAGTGACCAGCAGTAACCGTTAGTGACCGGCGGTGACCGGCAGTGACCGGCAGTTTAACCCTCCGGCGTTGACCAGCCGATTCACTACTGACGGAGAAAGCGTATCCTCAGCTCCGTCTGAATTCGTCGGGCGCCTGCCCCCGCCATTTGACGACTGCCCCGTCATATGCCGGCTGCCCCGGTGTTCCGACGCCTGCCCCTGCCATCTGAGCCCTACCCCGCTCCATCTGACCCCTGCTCCGCTTCGCCTGACCCCTGCCCCGCCGTAAATGACCCCTGCTCCGTCCCACCTGACCCCTGGAACTCTCCGTCCTCAGAAGTGGGAGCGGCGCGCCGGTGCGCTGCGACACGTGCTGCGGGACCTGTGTGTGGACTCGAGCTCAGCCGGCGGCGCGCTGACGGCGGCTCGCTGCTCGCCGCGCGCCCGCAGCCAGCGCTGGACCTTCATCACTGGGCGGGCGTGATGCGCTGGCTGGCGGCGCGCTGCTCATCAGGACCTGGCGGCCGGCTGCTACCTCCGACGGTAGTGCTGCTGCTGTCCTGGACAAGGCCGTTATCATGTGGCACAGAGGTTTTGTCATTTTGGAGCGAGTTGCTCTCCTTTGGGAGCTCCCACCCATTCGTGTCAGCGGTATCGTCTCAGCTGCAGGGGAAGGGGCGGGGAGCTGGGGCAGTCTGGCCGGCCATGGCCGGGCCGCGGCTCCGCCATGTGACGCCAACCTGCCGAGTGGGGGCCGTGTGTGTGGGTGTGAGACGCACGTGGGGCACAGGCCGCCCGGCGCGTCAGGTCGGCTGGCGCCCCCATTCCCGTGACCTGTGATCAGTTGTGACGTCGCAGTATGGGCCCGTCGGGAGGTCTCGTAACCGGTGCGGCGGATCGCTGGGGTACCTGCTGTGTGTGCCGGTCGCAGGGCGCGCGCCCGCCGTTGACGGGAGTTCCCTATGGACAGGGACGCGTTGACAGAGGCTCTCATAGCTGCAGATCGGGCAGCCGCTCGCCCCTGCTGATGACTATGGCGAACATTCAAGCACTTCATCAGCAGGTGGTCATATGTTGTGAGCCGCATGCGTGGAGCTTGTTAGACAACTTTTGCCATCGTATCATGTAGTGCCGTGTGCACATGACTCCGCTGGGGAGGCTCGATATCTTCCCGTCGGTGGTTCCATCAGTGGTGTCCTTAGGCGCCGTTAAGAGTCAAATGTTTCATGATTATGTAACTGTGATACCCGAGTTGTATTAAGACGACACGTTTCCCCGGGCCAGCCCCGTTCCTGGCGGTGGTCGCGGGGCTCTGGTAGCGCCACTTGCCACGTGTGAGCGTGCGGAGGAGGAGGCAGGCTTCCATTCCGACAATCATCGATGTCTGAGCGCCGGCGATCTCCGCGTAGTGTCAGAACGTGTGGCCGAACAGGGGGCAACATTGGCGGGTGAGTGCGTGCAGGGTAATACGCCTGCGCTGCTGGTGTGGTCACCGAAGCTGACAACCTCCGGCAACCAGTCATGTGCCGGGTCAACGATGAGCTTAGTGGTGGAGCTTTCCTGTCGCTGCCGCCGACATCCCCGTGGGTTGAGCGGCAGCCGCCGTGGCCGCCGCCGGCCGATGACGGAACACTAACGAAGTGTCAGTGGTGCGCGCTGGTGTCCTCCCGCGTGCCGAGCTGGTGCTCCCGGGCGGTGGGAGGCGGCGCGAGATACGCGCTGGCGGCCACTCCTGAACCCTGACCAGTACAGCTAGTCAGCTGCCAACGCGGGCCCGTTTTCGGGTGTCGACTATAGTCATCGCCGGTCGCAGTGCATAATACACCCTTCGTTTTGTCCGCGGGGTCTTGAAGTGAGCAAGTGCAGCAGATGTCGAACGACTCACGGGAACTGATGATCGGCCAGCTTAAGGAGTTACCAACGCGGCGCGCCGCAGCTGGGGCGCTGTACGGCTCAGGTCGTGGTGTTGTTGGGCACTGCTACTCGGCTCCGGCCTGTGTTATTCGTGGTCGCCTCGATAGCTCAGGTGCTTGGAGCGCCTGTATTCCGCACCAGCCACCGGGATGGGTTTGGGTCGCCTCGGGCGCCGCTGTTTGTCCTTGACTGGAATGGCCTGTGGCCGGTGTCTGCGGTCGCGCTGACAGTGCGGCTACGTCAGCGCACGGGGGGGGGGGGGGGGGGGGGAGCGAACCGAGCACTCCGACGCCATACGCTTTCGTCGCACAGTTCTGCCGTGATCTGAAACTTTACGTTCGTGGCGAGGTCAGGACGCAGCCAGCAAGCAGTGGTGGGCGTGGACACTGATCCCAGAAATTTCCCCAATCAAAAAGGTTGGACTGAATTAGCAAAACAAATGCTTCCATTTTTCGATTAGCCTTCAGTCGGTAGTACCTTGTGCGGACTCCTGTACTCTGCCCAGCTCAACGAAACGAATTGAAAATAAATTTCAGTCATATTTCATCGAAGCTTTTGTTCTACAAAACTCGGCTATGGCGATACCAACGTATTCAGGGGAAAAGTTTGGAAAAATCCAAGATTCATGAGGGCTTTCAGGCATACAAATTCAGGACGACTGTAATTATTCGGTCTCAGCTGCGCCATCTCGCCCCTTGCTCCTACGTCCCAGCCATCAGTGGTGTGTCTGTCCGATGTGATCTTAGTCAGTCTTTCAAGCCCACTTCGCACAGGTAAGGTTGGAGAATCGAGCCCTGTCGCCGCTTGCCACCGTCAGTTGTCGCGTACCTCTTGTGTTTGTGCAAATGGTAGCATTCCGCTGTCTTCAACCGCGAAGTTCGGAAACTCATCATGGTTAGTCTGTCTTTAACCTCAAAGTTAGGAAACTCATAGTGGTCGGAGCCTTTGTTCAGCCTCGAAGTTACGGAACTCATCATAGAGTCTGTCTTCAACCTCAAAGTAAGGGAGCCCATCATCATGATCATGGTTAGAAAGTAGCAAAGCTTTACGGCTTCGTACCCCTGACGTGAAGTGTCTTCAACCTCAAAGTTGGGTATCTCATCATCATGATCATGGCTAGAAAGAAGCTAAGCTTTTCGGCTTCCTACCACTGACGTCACGTGCGGGATAAATGACGTTATTTGAAGCGTAGCCATCACCGGGCCAGGTGATATGTAATGCATCTCCACCATTGCATTCCAGGACCACTGTAGCTGAGGGCTTGGTGAAAATGTGCATGAGGCGGTGCGTATGTGTGCATGTCGGTCCTATGTCAGCTCTGGTCACGCAGCGTTGGTTGATGTGTATGCACATTGAGGTTGAAACGGGCCATGAAGCTTAACTGTGTTGCGATTCATATATTCGGGGCTAATTTGGCGAATGTTATCGAGTTGTTTTGTGGAATGTCTGTATGATAATACGTTTGGTCGGCGTGAGATCATACTATGGTTAGTGAATTACATCCATAAAGTTGTGTGGCCAACGACGTAAAGCGGGTCTGTTCTGAAGCTTAAGCTTCAGCTTCAGCTTACGTTGAAGCTGGTACGGCTTATTTTCATTGGACTTCAGACGTACGGCCACGTGTATTACATAGCCTCCACCTAAAATGCAATCCTCCGTTAGGAAGGGAACAGCAATTCAAATTCCTTGCTTCAATAACCTGAGTTAGAAGAGCACAGGCGATTCCGAAAGTTCGCGCATTGTGCAACGCGTGGCGTTTTGCTGGCACGCCGCTTTTGTGCTCAAAAGTAAGATTATAGCTCTTGGTCATGGCCTGGCTGGCCAGTGAGAGCCTGCGTGCCCAGTGAGGCTTCACATAGCTTGAACCCGTTCTTAAAGGCGACAATTAAACTACTGCAGAACTCGCTGCTACTGCTTGCAAAACGCTTGTTTCCGTCGATGTGGTGAGGGATGCAAATACACTATTTTAAATAACCTGTCAGGACATTGCCATGCATGAGGATTCTTTTGACCAAAAAGGCGGTTCGATGCGGCGCTCCAGCGCGCCCGTCGGCCAGAGGCCGCTGTTGACGCTGCCGGCCCGGCCCGGCTCGAGCTCGGTCCAGTCGGCTGTCTGCCCGCGCCGCCCCAGCGGAAATTCGCCAGCTTGCCTCGATGAGACGCGCGGCGTTCCTCACCGCGGTGTCATCTT
Organism: Pollicipes pollicipes; assembly: GCF_011947565.3. Lineage (NCBI taxonomy): Eukaryota > Metazoa > Arthropoda > Thecostraca > Pollicipedomorpha > Pollicipedidae > Pollicipes > Pollicipes pollicipes. Next base: position 2,777,086 of record NW_023596136.1, read on the forward strand.
CCTTCCCGAGATGAGTCAGGAGCACGTGGCCTTTCTTGACTCACTGCGGTATACTGGCTCTGGTCTTCGCTGTTTAATTACGTCCGCGATTTGGGATTGTGACCCCGCGCTCCTGGTACCTGGCCTTGACGCCACTGCTGTTCTGAAGTTGTGACCCCGCGCTCCTGGTACCTGGCCTTGACGCCACTGCTGTTCTGAAGTTGTGACCCCGCGCTCCTGGTACCAGGCCTTGACGTCGTTGCTGTCCTGAAGTACAAGAACAGTTTTCACTGTTCGTGTTGAATTGCCTCATTTATTACGTTTAGTCCTAGATCGGAAGAACAACGCTTAATAGGAAACACGGACCTTTGTCCACTTTCGCAAGCTTCAAAAGTCGGAACGGTCAAGGTACCGAACGTCGCTGTTCCACTCAGCCCACGCGTCCGGCGCCAGGTGGAGCTGCCGGTCGCCTCCGGGTGAGTGCCGCTGCGGCGACGGTGGCGCCGCTGCGGCCTCCGGTGGCGCCGCGTCGCCGGGCGCCGGCCAAAGTGGCGGCGATAACCGCCAGACGGCGGCGTCGCGCCCTAATGATGCCTGGCGCCGGCCGTCGACAGGCCGATAATGTCGGGGCGGCCCGGCCCGGTCCGGGCAGCCCAGGCGCAGCACCCTTCGCCAGCGGTGGGGACGCCTCCTCGGGTCGACACTGGCCACCGCCCGCTGGGCAGGCGTGCTGGGGTAGCGGTCTCGACCAGAGCATGTCGTCATCCCTTCGCAGAGACGACCTAGACTTCCTCCCAGCATTATCATCGGTTCTCGCAAAAGGATACCACCATCTCCCTGGAAGAGAAGCTGTAGAGTCGTGCCCGGGTAGCCGAGACGCACTTTCTCCCTGGAACCACTAAGTTCGCTGCGATGAGGACAGGGGCCCCATTGTATGACATGACAAGGTTTGGCCAGCTACGATAATTATTATATATATATATATATATATATATATATATATATATATATATATATATATTGTGAGTAGTGCGGGTCGTAGTGCGCATGCCAGGCAGGACCGGCAGTTCTAATGCTGACACTGTACGCACCACTGTGTTCTCCAAATTTGGAGTAGTTGTGCGCCCTTACTATGCATTAGTGCAGCGGGCTTTGCAACGCATCGATATTGCAACGGATACGGCCTACGGCAGTAAACCTCCGTGTTCCAGAAAAGAATGTACAGCCCTTGCTGAGAAATCAAGACGCTGCAGGTGCACTTTGAGCCCTCGTGGTGCCGTGCCACAGACACGCTCGTTCACCAGTCATTGTCAGAGTGATAGTGCCACCCTAACCACTGTAGTATCTACTGGTCAGTGTTACGGATAGCTGGAATCGAGATGTGTAGACGGAGATGGCTGCATCACGGAAAATGCGTGGAGCAGCATGGGTGAAGCACGGTCGGACGTTGGAAGTCTTGAGAGGGCTGCCGAAGCCTGTGTTCGTTAAAAGTTCGCTGTGTCCCTGAGCCAGGCCTTATGGGTGGTATGTGTGGTCTGAAAAGTCTCGAAATCATGGAAATACAGCACTGACATAGGGGGGAAGGCTTTCAACTCCTGGTCTTTCGAGAAGCCAGCGGCTACTCTCAAGGATGAGTATAACTCGAAAAATGGATCAATATAATCACTATTTAGCGTTACAATGTTCTCTAATCTGCACGTGGTGTATGGAGGGCCGTGAGCTCAGTATGATACCTTTGAACTAATAACACGACACTGGTTGTGAGGACACGGCGTCTAGATAAAGTGCCGTGTAGTCAACTGGCACGTTTACGACTTACAAGCCGTCGGGTTTCTGCATCTGGCAATAAACCATTGGTGTCGAAATCCTAAATATTTAAATAAACTCCCCAGTTTCAGCAACGGCGCTTTGCATGCGTGACAATGTGGTACGACGTATCTCAAAACTGACTGTCTAGCTGCCTGCACCTTCTGTGGTAATCTACATCCAGTCCACACAAAGCTTGGTGTAATACGCGCGCCATTCAGGCGGGCAGCTGAGCAGATGTCGCGCCGGGAACTGGTTCCACGTAAATCACGACGCTATTAAGGCGAGTCTGCAGATAAGCACAGGACGGTCGGGAGAAATTGAGTAGATAAATCGTGCTTCATAGAGCTAAAGACAGGAAATCCTGCCAGCTTAAACGGCGGAGCATTACATTAGCTTGGTTTTCAAGGATACTAGAAATGTGCTCGTGTTAGGCCTTGGCGATCTGACGTCTGCGTCAATCTAACCAACCGCTTCATGAGATTTCTTGAGTGGAAGTGTGCTAGTTCTAAGAGACGGCTGGGCCTACCGTCCCGCACCTTGCGTGGAATTGTGAGCGGCAGTCACACGTTCACTCGCTATCCGGCTCCCGACAGCTAGAGCTCTTCAAGGATTGGGTCTTCAAGATTCAGTGCAATCAAATCTACGGATTATCCCCTTTAGATTTCCCAAATCTTAACGGACAGGAATGGAAAGATCCATTCATTTGATCCATCCAAAGATCCATTCTATTCGGCCCCTAATTGGGGAGTTTTAGGGCGCGTCCACTGCAAATGGTCATGCACCTGGCCCCTCACCGAGATAGCGGCATGGTACCAGAAATGCAACAAATAAACAAACAAACAAAAATCGACATCCATTTGCCAAAAGAATGCAATGACATGCCGTTTGATCGCATTACGCTTGTCACGTTTAAGGTGAGACCATTTCATAGACAGCTGGGAACGGTTTAATCTTTCAGGTGAAAATTAAATTTAAGGAGCCAAGTAGATAACTAGGTCCAGAGTCGTGGCCTGAATCATACGCAGCACTAAAAATGGCAACAGAGCGCTTGCAAATCAAAAAGGTCGTCTCAGGTCACTGACTTAGCTTAACATAAAACGCATCAATGACTTTAGAAAGGTAACAAAGCTTGAAATAATCGCCATCGGGTTTTTCTCCCTTGCAGTAGTTGTGGCAGCGGGTTTGATTTTTACCTGTCGTGGTGCAAACATAACTAATGACGGACCAGTGAATCCAGGAATTATAATGGCTCGTGGCGTGAGGGAGCAGAGGATACCAAGAGGCGCACATGTAACTGCTTGCCCAGCCCACACGCGGGGGAGGGAGCCTGCCTGGCGCAGAGGGGTGGCCTGTCGCCCGGAGGAGACCTGAGGGTCGCTCGTGCATGTCAGACCTGGGGAGTTCTTATATTTAGGAGCGGACCAATGACTTCATAAAGGTTTTCCCCGGTCCGGCTGGTACCTCCTGAGCGTTTATGCTTGCAGGTACCATATATCGCGCATATGCACGTAATGTGAGAGCATCTAGTAAAATGCGGTAAGCTGCAATTTTTGATTAATCTTCATGTGTTTGTATGATGTATGCCATCAACCAAAACCACCCTTGGCAATGCAGATTAAGGAGAAAATAACCTATGGCGCGTTTCGACCTTCACAATGTTCAACCAGCCCATACCTGTAACCTATTTTTATCTGCAAATCGGCATTCGATATATTTGCTTTTGAGTTATCAAAATTTCGCCAATCTGACACGTCGGCAAAAAGCCTATTTACCAAACATATTCACCGTTCGGCTTTCAGCATTTGGCCCTTTCTTTACTTGGCGTTTAAACAAGCAATATTATTGAAATACGTAAATCTTATAAATTTATATACATACGTGTATCTGCATATATACATGCATGTATGTGTGTATACACACACACACACACACACACACACACACACACACACACACACACACACACACACACACACACACACACACACACACACACACACACACACACACACACACACACACACCACACACACACACACACACACACACACACACACACACACACACACACACACACACACACACACACACACACACACACACACTTCATATGTACGTATATATATTTATATCTTTACATCTATATATATATATATATATATATATATATATATATATATATATATATGTATATATGCATATATGTGTATATACACACTGTGGTGTGTGTGTGTGTGTGTGTGTGTGTGTGTGTGTGTGTGTGTGTGTGTGTGTGTGTGTGTGTGTGTGTGTGTGTGTGTGTGTGTGTGTGTGTGTGTGTGTGTGTGTGTGTGTGTTTGTGTGTGTGTGTGTGTGTGTGTGTGTGTGTGTGTGTGTGTGTGTGGTGTGTGTGTGTGTGCGGGTGTGTGCGTGTGTATTTATCTGTATTCATACGTTGAACGTTTATTGATTGCCCTAATTTTCTAGCTTTGAACCTATGAGTTGAGCTTTGTATCTTACCTGTTATAGGGGCTGCCTCTTAGGTCGTTTTTTAGGATCCGCAATATTCGTTAGTAATCATTTATAGGTCACCAAAGCATTAAAGGCGATCATTTATACCTTTACAATCGATCATACTTTCAATCAATCATACTTACAAAATCAATACAATATTTACAATCAATCTATGCCTTTAAGGGAATCTGATCTTGCTCTCCAGTTTATTTCACAAGGCGCCGCTAAATCTAATTCTTCAAATAGGACCATCAAACTTCCTATCGAATAATTATACAACTATATCACTACCTGACGCAGTTTCCAAAACTGTTTGACAAACAACTGACTGCAGCCAGCAAACGCATGCATTTGATGACATAAAAGATATTTGACATTTGTGAGAGCCCTGAATTTACTTACAATTTTTAAAAATTATTTCGTAGCATTTTATAACACGTGGTCAGGGGTATAAAGTCACACCTTGTGGGCTTTTTCAGAAACGGTTGTCTGTTTACACATTCTCCGTACACCGTAGTGCAGTAATACGCATCTTATCCCAAGAGAGTGCAGGCGAATCCCTGCACGTGGCAAACGTTTGGCGGGGCTTGGGCCAATATTTTGTCAACAGCTACACGTTGTTTGCTGCTTCAGGGCGCTTGCAATTCGCGATGTTATAAAACATGGTACGCGTCCAGGGCATATTACTCAAGCGGCTGCTCACAGCATTAGAAATAACGAACCTCAATGCTTTGGAGATTGAATACTCTTGAAGAAGTTGACGACCCATCGATACATTTTTCCAGTCTTCATCCCAGAAAACGTCTGTGAGAAAGATTTTTACACAGAGGTCGCAATTGTGACATCAGTGACATTATGACACCAATATTCCCCATCCGAAGTCCCCGAGCGCACGGGTTACGGTCGTGACTGCGCTCTTCCATTGCGCCGACGGAAGCCGCATGTGCCACGGGCGCTGCCGTCCTCACGTGCGCGAGGTCACCAGCGGCCCCGGCAAGTGCCACGGGCGCTGCCGTCCTCACGTGCGGGAGGTCACCAGCGGCCCCGGCATGCCTGAGCAGCGCAGCACCGGTCACGTGTGGTCAGAGGGGCCAGGCACGGTGAAGGCCGCCTGTGGCGCCGGCGGACGGACCAGCCGTAGTTAGAGGGAGGCACGACCTCATGTACGGTGCGACTACAATATCAGCGGTAATGGGTGGGCATTTGCCTCAAACTTATGCAGCCACGGACATGTCGTAGGCGTTTTACTTATTTCGGTCTTTTCAGGAAAAACAGGCGTTTCGTGCAGTGCCGCCTTTTCATGCAGCCTTCCTAGGATTACCATTATCATGCTATCTGACGGTGAATTTTGGGCTTTACTTAAAATGTCTACGAGGCTGCTGATATTGTCTTCTGAAACTGCGCCAGCTCGCCGAGCGTCCACTAAATGGCTTTCAGACGCTTTAAGTTCGCGGTTCATTCAGAGTATGTCTCAAGGGAGTTCCATTGGGTCCGAACAAGTAAAAACAACCATCGCAACCAACAACGGCGACCAGAATGCCATGAGTTTAAAGGAGGCTTGAACAAACCTTGTTTCAGGGGCACGGCTCCTCTGAGTGCGCATGACAGACAGAGACAGGGCAGTGTAAAACTATACGCTGCAGATGCCGCAAACCGTGTGTAATGTGTTCGTCTAGAAATCACGATCTCACGCCACGCATCAATAAGAAGACTGCGATAAAATGCAATGTTTTTTGGTTACACACCAGCAATCTCGTTGAAGGAGAAGTGTGTCAGCTTTTATTATTACATATGAATGCTGGATGTGTTGAGGCACGAAATGAGTGTCGGTATGTCCAGAAAGCACCTCGGTGTTTTGTGCCTTAGCTCAGTTGGAATCGTTTGTAGAGACGAATGTTTGAGACTGCCACACAGTGGCCACCCAGTTCGATACACAGTGGTTCCGGCGCGGGTTCGACGCAATCTTTGATGTGCTATCCAATGTTTTAACACAGTCACACTGTATAGACGTGAAGAATCCCCTCCTCTGGTCAACAGGCATCTCTAGGGCAAAACAATCACAAACACCTTTGAGGGGCTCCAACTCAGAAGCCTGTCACGCACGGACCCGGAAAACGGAGCCACTCGACCGCAGATGCGGCAACCGGCAGCGACATATGTATGTGGGTTATCTATATCCCAGTTAATGACTGAGGAATCGCAAATGAGACACGGCTACAACCAAATGGTGCTATGTATGAAGAGATACCGCATTCTCTTCTATTGTGGAAGGAAAAGGCGCTATGGACGACGTCGCTCGGTCAAATTGAATATTAAACAATAAACTGTGATACAAAGCGCTATATGCTCGGTTTAGTAAGGTTTCACCTGGAACACTTTGGTCAATTCCGAATGATCATTCAACAGCTAGCGATATTTATCACGCTATGCAAGGTACATCAGGTCCAATTCAAGTCATGGTTTAAGCATCGCACATGCCCCCGCCCCCACTCCATCTCGGTTACAAACGAGTGGTGAGGCGGCTTACGTACGCAGTTATAACGTTTACAGGGACGCCTGCGTTGAGAGGAGCTCGAAGAGCTCTCACAGCACGCAGATTAGCCGAACGATACTGGGAACCTCGGCACCCGAGATGGTGGACCGCTGAACAGCCGAGATGGCAGACCGCTGAACAGCCGAGATGGCAGACCGCTGAACAGCCGAGATGACAGACCGCTGAACAGCTGAGATGGCGGACCGCTGAACAGCCGAGATGGCAGACCGCTGAACAGCCGAGATGGCAGACTGCGAAACAGCCGAAATGGCGGGCCGCTGAACATCCGAGGTGGCAGACCGCTGAACAGCCGAGATGGTAGACCGCTGAACAGCCGAGATGGCGGACCGCTGAACAGCCGGGATGGCAGACCGCTGAACAGCCGAGATGGCAGACCGCTGAACAGCTGAGATGGCGGACCGCTGAACAGCCGGGATGGCTGACCGCTGAACAGTCGAGATGACAGACCACTGGACGCCTGGGACCTCAGTTTACCGGCAGCTCAGTCGTGTGCAGCACCAGTGGTAGCAGCTCAGTCGTGTGCAGCACCAGTGGTGGCAGTTTGGTCACGTGCAGCACCAGTGGTGACAGCTCAGTCGTGTGACACCAGTGATGGCATTTCAGTTGTTTGCAGCACCAGTGGTGGCAGTTCAGTCGTGTGCAGCACCAGCGGTGGCGGATTGGTCGTGTGCAGCACCAGTGCTGGCAGGCTGTACACTTGTATGCCGGGTATGCTGACTCCATATTTTCCAAACAGGTGAAAACCGATGCTCAGACTGTACAGAAACAGACGAGCCAGTGCGGTCTGGTTGGGTGAGGTATGAACACCGAGCGGGGATGTCCATGTCCAGTGCCATCCTCCGAAGTGAGCAATGACCCTATTAGTTGGTCTGGTCTTAAGCTCTGCCGTAAGCTGCGGTCGTACTAGATAGTATCCAGCTGAGGGCCACATCCGCTTTGATCCGTCCTGACGACGCTGAACGTCGACCCCGCAACCGCGCCGCGGCGACCGCACAGCCGTAGTCCGTTACCGATCTGCAGCGCTGCCAATCCGCCAGCATGGTCAGACCACAGGCTGGCGTTGTTACGAGCGAGCCGCCCGCTCAACTCACGGTAACAGGTGCTATGAAATTCTGCGGTTCGATGTTCCGGCCCAGCGACGTCAGGTACGATTTGGGACGCTTTTTGCAACTACTGGTTGTATTACCGTCCAGGTCCATAACAAATAATATAATTTAAAAAGAACAAGTTCAGTTTAAAATATTTAATTTACTGCGTGGTGTGTGCGATCTTGCATGGCTTTCCTATAACATTGCAATGCGACCAAAACTTGACCTCCCTAATCCGATCTATATAGTAAACGTAAAGCTTATTGCAACGCATCCAGACAACGGGGATAAAACTGGCGTTGATTTCGACATTACGGATCGTAACGACATGAGACCGGCACAGTAACGACATGAGACCGGCAGAGACAGACGAGTGGAGGTGTTCAAGATCCTTCTGAAAAAAAAAATTAGTCAGGGGTGGTCGTGTGCACTTGGCTGCAAGCGTTCGATCAGCAACCAGGGATCCGTCGTTTTGGACGCTTTAGTGGAAACTAGGCCGACCAAAGAGTCCATTTACGTCTGTTTATCTTAGAACGAGAAGGCAAGTTTGGTCCCAGAAAGAAACCTTTCAGCGGCAAGAAAACTCAAACATATAATATGCTGACACTTCTGGTGTTTGTATTCAGTCGTTACCTTATGCAATGAAACCCTGATGCGCTGGGAGTAGCTCAGACAACATACAGCCTTTTAACGCATTCAGCGGGCTTAATTTGCCAATCAGAACTTCCTTCCTTTGTCTCCCTTCAGACGGAAAATAGCTTTGATTTTATCAAGTATTTCTCAGCTACAACAAATTCTGGTCATCCGAAACCTCGTCGCTTTTGTGTTGCATTCTGGCCCATAGCGCTATGGATTAGGGTGCCGTCACAGCGAAAGCATCGCTATGTGGTAACTGTCCCTCATAATGCCCGTGGTATGGGCAAAACGTTAAAACAAAATTTAACGAATTAACCAAATTTTACAGATAGACCGTTTTCACGAATAATTATCTTGCAGAGCTTTTCAGAACTTTAAAAAAAATATTGTCAGCGTTCATTTCCTAACGAAGCAACATTGGTTACAAATGCTTGACAAATATCTGGTAGAATGCTTTTAAGGACGTATAGGCTAATATAATTGCAGTTTGCTTATTATAAGCAAGGGCATGCTTGCATGGACCGGTGCGATGTCAAACGTTTTCTCTCTAGACTGTTCCGAAGCTGTTAAAAAAATCGTTGGCATGTCCGACGCAAACGCGACGAAGCGGGCTCCCATAAGCTGGCCGCATCCTTGTCCATATATATGCAGTGCTTGCGGAGGTGCATACTTAAGCATGGTTCACGATGCATGGTGTTTGAATTAATTGACCTTTAACGCCCCCTTCGCTGCACACGACACCGGTGTAAACAATAATAGCGCGACCGGCATCCAACGCCTTCCACCGATCCATACCGCTGCCAGGTCTAGCATTATCCCAAACTTTGTGTGAAATAAGTTATGGAGTAACGAAACAAATTCCTTTAAATCGCCTCGTGTAAATCGCCGCTTCCCACCATAGACTTAGTTCGATGAATACGCTCAAACTATGGCATTGCAAGGAAATTGTATGACAACATCATTTCCGTCAGAATGTTCAAGATATGAGATATTTTTGCGGGAACTTTTCGAAATCTTTTAAAACCTTTCAGCGAATCAATGTATCGTAAAACAGTCATTTTAAAACGTTTTAAAACATTCCATGCGGTGAGCTTTCGTGAAAGCATTATTCTTGTTTGTCACGCTTGCCACCAACCCACCATTTGTTGTGGGGACCCCACTTTAGTCATAACGCCTTTATAGTCTGGCATAGGCTTTATCAATGAAAGCCATTGCTATGCCATGGTATTCTAGAAGTAAGTGGGCGTGGTACACTGCCAATGGTGCAATGATACAAAGCCAATGAAGCTGCTGGTTGAAGGCAGCGGTCGAAGTCTTTCACACGATAACAACACCGTTCCGCCATGGATGCATGGATGACATATCATTACTTTTCTGCCGCAGCTTCCATTCACTTTAATGCCAGATTTGGCGAATCAGTTTGCTCTAAGAGCGATCACCGGTTGATTTTTAACGGTTTCAAAGCTATCGAAGGCATGCTGTTGGTCTCCTGGATGTGTAAGGAACGCTGGGTGATCGAAGCACCGGTCAGAACTCCCCTCCTCAAATGTGCCCCGCGACTGGTAGCAGGGTGCAGTATTAACGGGTTCAAGGCCCTCTCTGTGTCTCTGCATCTGCTGCTTGCGTCAAGCTTTGGAACCAGTTGTAGCCCCGCTAACTGCTGACGGTCAGGTCTATCTCTCACGGCAGAGGCTCTCGTCTGAAAACGATTAAAAAATCGCCACTAAAAACATTGGCTTAGAGCCGCGACTGAGCACAGGCTAAATGGGCTCAGATCGTATCTATGGGGATCCGGCTACCAAAGCCGTAGCTGTTTATACAGCAGAATGGGCATGTGCCTTGCACGATTTTGTCAACTACGTCGGCAGTACGGGAGGCTCACACATCGGCGATCAACAGAAGCAGATCGAAGCTAGATCATGGTATTTGATATCTGCTTGATCGCCCATATGACGCAGATCTCACATTCGACGCTCTTCATCCTCGGCCCTCGATATTACGTTTGAATTGAGACGCGTGATTGAACGATGCTTGGTGCGTCCAAAGACACATTTGCTAACACGACGTGAGCCGTGCGACGAGGTCCAGCTCAGTAGTTTGGATTCGTCATTGACTGACGGAACTGGTTCGGACAATAAGGGCATTACTTATGGAAAATGCGAAAAAGATTAAAGCCTCATAACAGCATTAAAAGCATCACATTCTCACTGGTCCAAGGAGCATGACAGGTATTAGCTGGGAACCGAACACAATCTGTCCATCGCACACTTTACTCGCGCTTTATTTGCACACTTTATTGCGTGGGTATTGCTTTAAGGACATAAGAAAAGGGAGACTCTCACCCACCTGTTTACGTGGAAGCATGAAGTAACACACATAGGAAAAGAGAAATAGACTCACCGGCCCAATTAGCTGACAGCGAGCTAATTTGAAGAACGACGTAAGCAACTGAATACTGCAAGTAAGCAACAATAGTCAACAACAAGCAGCACTAAGCACAATTTGGACACAGCACTTTCACAGGTTATTGCTATTTCGGCGGTATAATGACGCACACACGACCTATTTGCCAACTGCCGTTGTCAAAATTCCAGGCGTTCAGGGCCATGGAGAGTAAACGAATGACAAAATACTGGTGCCACAAGGATCCAGGGGGAGGGGGGACATGTCACAACGGTAAGCGTCGTGTGTTGTATGGATACAGAGTAGATGTATACATATAACAAGTATATATATATATATATATATATATATATATATATATATATATAGTATATACAAACTAGATATATGCATATTTTATATGTCCATACATATATACATATATATATATATATATATATATATATATATATATATATATATATATATATACATATATACATGGCTAGAGGTAATTATATGCATGCGTATCCACTTTACGATTTTCTCACCAGGGCGTGTATTGTACCTACAACTCATGTAACTCACCGCAAACATATGTCTACCGATTGTTTTTTACGACAGCTTTTGAGCTAAATCGTCACGCACGTGACCTTTCTGACCGGAACAGTGCCATAATGATCATAGCTTGTTGATGTGCAACACTGTTCGTGTCTTTTGAACGACAGTTGATCAGTTGGGTCAAATGTGGGTGTTTATTCAAGAGGAACAAACACGAGCTCTTGCAAAAAGGCGCGTTTGGCATTCATGGTAAAAGCGCGTACTACGGTCAACAGCCAGGAGCTGCACCGCCCTATCCAAAGTAATATTTGCTTCTACAAGTAGTATACAAGTAACACTTGATGAACAGTAAAAACAGCATTTGATGCTCGCCGACTTGTGTTCGAATCAAGCTGAACCATGAATCGGCTGATGAGTCAACCGTTTTGTGATGAGTAGTGAGCCGAGTCAGCTCACTGGGGAAAATGCCGTTTTGGGTCGTGAACTGAATCGTTCGCTCTGTAAATTTCCTGAGCTGAATGGTAGCCGACCAACTCTAACAATATTGCGTCAGTGAGTCAGAGGGCTCAAATGAGAATGGTAGCATGGGTCGACACAGTACGCCCCAGCCAAATTAACAGACCGTTTCGGATTGTTGAAATGAACAGGAAGCAGCAATAGCTACGAAGCTTCTCTTGCAAAGTCAGCAAAAGTTTGCTTTTGCCGTCTCTAAGCAGCAAACACAATATTGTTGACACCGAATGACGTTTGCCAGACCTCAGCCAGAAACCAGTAGATATGACACGGTGCAGATATCCCACATTCCTATATCCCGAGGCAAATTAAGTAAGAGATTGTCCACTACCTATTAACTCCGAGGGCTGGACATATTTATAATTGTCAATTATTACAAAATGAGCTAATCCACGCCTGACCCTTCATTCAGCACTACTTGAGCTGCAGTGAGCACGCTTTTGCTGAGTGCATATGGAATAAGCAGCAATGGTGGCAAAGTCATTTCGTCTCATATGCGGATTGTATGTAGCATATGACATCCCAGAGATTGCATCAATAACTGCTTCCACGCAACACGCAACTTGCAAGTGAAAATTTGGCCTCCAAATTTAGTGGTCTTGGAATGCGATCAAAGTGGCAAACAGCACTCTAATCTCTACGCGGCTCGGTAACCTATTTAACTCCTAACTGATCATGGAGTGACCTGATAAGGTAACTTCAAGGTATCCTGATCGAAACGACAGTCAGCGCCTACGTCAGCTTATCTCTTGTTCTGCTGTTCAGTCCAGTTCAGCTCAGTTCTGCTCAGTTCAGTTCAGTTCAGTTCAGTTCAGTTCAGTTCAGTTCAGTTCCTTGCTTACCGGAACCCGGAATCGAGTAAAGTGGATTTTTTTGCTGGGCTGGTTTGTGAGATACACAGTTGTAATTCGCAATGCTTATTTCTGAAGGAGGTGAAGCATAATAGGTTTGTTACTTATGCTGGCTAATCACTATTGCAAGAATTGTGATCCGATGTTCAATTCTTGATATACCCCCAATGCCAACGCCAATGCCATGCCAATGCACTTGGCGCTATAAAAAATGAAAAATCTTTAAAATTGAATCTGACACAAGCCTGGCTTCTAGAAATATGACTCTTGAGCACCACAGGCAAGGAAAACGCCGGCAATAAGCAGCAGGGTTTTAAGTGTCTGCTTCTGGCAAATTGGTGGATTCTGGGGGTCGCTTTCATACCTCAAGATTCACAACATTATTACCCTTTTCGTCAAAGTGACCTACCACAATATTCCACCCGGAGGCGTGCTCAGAAGAAAATGCTAGATGATGCAGGTTGTAGTTTCAGACATTAACCAATACTTATATACCATGACAGGGCCGATCTACTTCTGTAAGGCTCATGTGATTTTTTAAAGAAATTTTCTTGCAGGCGGGAAACATTTTCCATTTTTGGGTACAGGGGTTCTTCAGTCATTCTTAAAGCCTCATCGGCGGTAAATGTTTTGTCTGCACACATTTAGATGCACAACTGGGTCTCATGCATACGCGGGGCTTCATTTGGGTCTCCAAAACCTCATTTGAGTCCCCAAAACCTACAGACATCGACACAAGTCGGCAGATAATCGACGCAGACACAAGTCAGCATCTTCAAAGCCTGCAGACAACAACTAAATGCATACTCACAAGGACTTCAGCGTCTTGATCCATTTGCTTTTACAAACACAACTGAAGTAATACGAAGCAAACATTTCAATCCAACAAGTTCTTCGGTGGATGTATTGGCCAGGACGGCTGGAGGTCAGGTAAATCGGCCCGACCCAGCTCAAGATCCGTATTGATATGGCTCATTGCTACTTCTTGCACATTTGATCAACAGAAGTCACCGCCGGCTAACATTGAGAATGATTATGCCCAATTTATTTATTATATGTTATCGGAAATTTGCTCGCAAGCGCCAAATGCCATTCACAAATGCCCCCTGTCATTAGCGCTCCAGGACTTACCAGTTATGGTTGACAGACGGGCCCAAGTTGAATGTCATAGCGACATTTTTAGGGATAATTCCTTGATGGCATTGTAATTCCATTCACAAAGGTTGCTAATATCACTTTGAAGATGTTAGTGCCCAGAAGACGAAAATCGTTGTCGTTAAAAGATAACGTCTCCGTGCGAGATAAACCATATGGCGTTCCGAAGTGAATTTCTGCTCATTAGGCATCGACCGCCATGCGCTCATGGTTCCATGTTCACCAGTGGATTAGGTATTTCCATAAACTGCAAGAGATCACGTTTCATAAAATCGGCCAGCAGAAGCGTTTGATCATGAATTACATAATGTTCAGGTGCAGATAAATCCAGTCACGTCATGAGAACTACGTTCTAAAGTGGTCAAATGAAACAGCTTTCCACTGGAAGAACGACCAGTGACAGGGTATCAGTTGTGTCAGTGTCAGTCAGATGTCAGTGATGTCAAGGACAGTTATAGATGCGTTACAAGAGCATAGGTAATTTCAGTGTCCAGTACCGTCCATATTACAACCTCGCTGCGTTCTTCTAATTTGTTAAGTCCGCTGGCCTCGGCTCGACCGGCCGACTGCTGCATTAAAAAAACTGATAATGTTCCCATGTGGTGGCCTTGAACGTTTTTGTAGGACTGGCCACTTGTGGGGACATCATCGGTGTGTGTGTGTGTGTGCGTGTGTGTGTGTGTGTGTGTGTGTGTGTGTGTGTGTGTGTGTGTGTGTGTGTGTGTATGTATGTGTGTGTGTGTGTGTGTGTGTGTGTGTGTGTGTGTGTGTGTGTGTGTGTGTGTGTGTGTGTGTGTGTGTGTGTGTGTGTGTGTGTGTGTGTGTGTGTGTGTGTGTGTGTGTGTGTGTGTGTGTGTGTGTGTGTGTGTGTGTGTGTGTGTGTGTGTGTGTGTGTGTGTGTGTGTGTGTGTGTGTGTGTGTGTGTGTGTGTGTGTGTGTGTGTGTGTGTGTGTGTGTGTGTGTGAAACATGAGCGGCGCCGCTTCGCCGCTGGATACTGCGCCGGTAATGGCCCCAGTTGTTCCCCGTGCTGAGCAGCAGCGGCGAACGAGGCGACGCCCTCGCCATCCTGGCCATCCATCGTCGGGGTGCCAGCCAACACCCGCTAGTTGCTCTGAGGTCACCCGACTTTGTCGGCACCCCCCTCTGCCTCGCCTGCGACGGACCGGCGCCACCCGGCGCGTGTCCGCCAGTGGTCAAGCTCCGGGCCACCTCCGTGGAGGAGGCGCGGCCGGCGCCAGTCGAGTGCTGAGAGCCGCCGAGGGGGGAGAGCCACGCTCGCCGACCGGGCGCACGTGCCACGTGACTGAGGCGGACCGCGGGGGCATCGTCACGTGGCGGTGGTAGCCCCAGAGGAGCAGACGACGCTCATCAGGCACCAGCCGACCACGGCAGCATGCAGCGCTACAGGTGAGAGCCCGCACCTATTGGCCGGCCAGGCCACACGATTTCAGACGTGATAAGCGTAAGCATATAATGCGTGATAAGACGCGATAAACGTAGCATAGATGTGATAAGACGTGATAAGCATAAGCATATAAGACGCGATTAGACGCGAATGGACGCGATAAACAGGCGAGCAACAATTCAAACAGATTATCACCTGTTTAGGCCAGTGAGATGCAGCCCCAACGAATTCACACGAACTCCGATGCTGCATGCATCCTCTCTCCCTCACAATTTGTACAATTATGTGACGTAGGAGAATCCGGAAATACGTGTTTGCGAACAGGGTCGTGGCCCGAAAGAGCCTTGGCGCTAATGAAATGGATTTGCTTCAGCTCAATGGGCCCGGGTCGCGCCGCCATACAGTTTTCATCAAAAGTGACCCCATTCTTCGGAAGTTGTGCTACAATTCTGTCAAGGCGCTAAGTGCAGGCTTCTTGTGCTGAAGGTTATCGACCTTCAAAACACTACGAGGTGTTGGCTAACGTTATTAAGCGAACATCGGTTATGTTGTCAATTCATGGTTGTGATCATGAATGATATATGGTGTGTGTTGACGTCAAAAACTCAAAACGTCATGTGTTGGCAATATGTTTGCTTGACATCGTCATTTAACCAGAATCTCCCGGCGTATTTGGGGCTCTTAATAGTGAGAAAAAGAGCTCTGAGCTCATAACCCCATAAAATCAGGAACTCATGGCTTTCCCTGTTTATTTCAAGTAAACGTAGGCCGTCCGATCAGGCAGCTTGTTTCTGCGGAGTCGTCATATCACTCTTTCCTTTTTCCATCTGAGACATGGAAACATGAAGTTCTCAAATTCAAGACAAGTTAAATATCGTTAGAAACAGGGCCAGATCTGGGTGAGCAGACTTCGCGGCGACATAAAGCTGACTGATCCTGGCGGGGGAGAAAACCGGCAATGGTGTATGCAACACTGTGGGTTGATATGTGGGACTTATGGGGATACAATATGTTGATATGTGGGCTCATCCGTGTACAAACTGCGGAGCCGCCTGTTTGCCATCATTTTAAAGGAGTGTTGACACCGCAGCAGCCAAAGCAGGTCAAGACTCGGACCCATCTGTAGGACGTGGACGAATGCACCGTCTACACATCATTTGGCAATCTCAGCACTGTCATGGCACGTCCGTAATATCCCGAGAAGCAAGCAATGGCACGTTTTCTGAAACCGGTCTGACATACAGCACACTCCGGCCGAAACCAAAGTGAATCAGCCCAGGGCAGCTACATTGGTGCGTATCCCAGTTTATTGTGATCGACAAGCATCCAAAATGTTTACCTTCTTCCAAAAGTTTCGTTTAAGACACCAAATCAATGCTAATGATGTGGAATCCATTTATCCCGCCATTTAAACTGTCAGGCCATGCGGTGGAGGCAATTAGGCTTTTGATTTCCTGGATCCAGTCCGGCCCGACACGTGGGGTATAGGAGGCAATCAATTTGTAATCTGTGTAACCCAAAGTTCCTAAATCAGGTGCGGTCTAATCCGCTTTATTGTGCATTTTGCTCAGAACTTTTCGCATTAATCTCCCGTCACATTTCGGTTTGATTCAGGGCCAAAACTCACGCAAAGCATAAATAACATGGCAAGGTTCAGCTACTTGGTTCATCCCCTTGGCGGAATCCAAGGGGATGAACCTTTAACACCTTTATTTGGAAAATGTTTTACTGGCCTGAGACATTTCCAGCTTTATGCCTCCCCTTAACACACAGACTTCCACCGACAATTTCCTAGTTATGCTTACGCTTTCCCGCCCTCATTACGTTCCATGATTTTCACCAAGCCTTTAATGTCTTTTTTCTTGAACGGTAGCAACACATACAATCACGTTAGCAACAGCTAAATATGAGACAAATAAGGTCTACCATTCATTCTACCATTCGTGAAATATTTCACCCTACCTTTTGACGACAGTCCAAGGCGCGAGCCAGCCACCTCCGCTCTAGAATAGATCGTGGCCAAATGTCCCTCCTCTGATCTTGAAGCCGACGGTAAGCGACCGACACATATCTAAAGCAGTAGGACAAGTTTGCACTTTATTTAGGCAACAAATCATTTTGCCATTTCTCAATATATCAAAGGTTAAATGCTTCATATCGCAAGAAAACCACGTGCACCAAGTTCTCACCATGAGCCAGAAACGCGTCAGCGTTACTAACGCCAAGCAAAGATTACTAACCCCCGCTCGTTACAGAAGCGCCTCTGACACACGGCGTAAGCGTTTGTGGACGGGAAGATAAAGAAGCATGCACCCCATTGAATTAATGATGCTGGCGGAATTGCCTTCGGTTTCCAGACATTGTGGATACCGTAAACCAAATCATTATGTTAATTTACAACTGCTGAAGTTTCTTTGGCAAGCCCTCATTCCGTGGCTTCCAAAGGTGCAACGTTTGGGACGAGATCCATTGGGCGGTACGTGCTGTGCCATGTATGCGCCGCTCAGGGTGTGAGCATGAGCACAGGCATAAATGCCAATTGAATGCAGTGGACCAGTATTTTTAGCGTCTTACACCTTTCCATTTGTCTCAAAATGGGCGGATGGACTACCTCACTATCATAAATGATAAGACACCAGCCCCCGTTATATGTGCACAGCCTACAATTGTATGATTTAAGGTAAGGAAGCTAAATTTCCTGACAGCCATAACCATTATATTCACACGCGATCACAGTCATGCTATATTCTTCAGAACATTATACGTACTTAGTCAATGCAATTTCTCCTCAAGCAGTGTTGCACAAACCCGTCTTGTCAAGTGGACGGATTATGTCTGCCAAGGACTTTTTTCAGTTGTCTTTAACGGACCAGACAAATTCGTGCATAAACTCATGATTCACAGTATGCCCAATCAGTCAGGCTCCACATGGTAGGGCCGAAGCCAAGCGGTGTTGGTC
Source organism: Pollicipes pollicipes (assembly GCF_011947565.3). Classification (NCBI taxonomy): domain Eukaryota; kingdom Metazoa; phylum Arthropoda; class Thecostraca; order Pollicipedomorpha; family Pollicipedidae; genus Pollicipes; species Pollicipes pollicipes. The sequence goes on from NW_023596136.1 coordinate 2,795,473, forward strand.
ACAGATATAAGTGCCTGGAAGCCGAGCGCCAGCGCACGTCCGCCTGCTTCAAGTCCTCATGGCAATGTAGACCGTTCCAATCCATCGATAAGGTTCTATTTGCATGAGGTCCTGAAGGTGATAAACCCCATTCGGTTATGATTTCCATCACTTGCGTGGCTATCACACCTCTCCCCTCTCGCCACAGAAGGCGCGTGACTGGTACGCAGCTACCCACATCACCAGCTAGGCCGCATGACTGGTGTGCAGCTAATCACATCACCAGATAGGCCGTATAACTGGTTTACAACTACTCACAACTACTATACTTGCTGTAATTGTGTATGCACACTCACAAGCGCCAACATTTTTGTGTGCCCGTTAGCAAAAACGTCATTGGAATATGTGCTACGATCGCTCTGAAGTTTGCAAGTAATGTATTGCTTCCTTTCTTGCATGTCTTTGAGAGCTATCCCGTTTTGATTATTCTGATGCAGCCAATTTGTGATAGAACATGCATGGTCGACCTTAAACTTTGACAATGAGGTTGCTGGTAGAGCGCGAAACCTATTTCAATGGTTATTTCCAGGGCGGCGCAGGTCGAGCAGGCCTTAGTTCCAGGGCGGCGCAGGTCGAGCGAGCCTTAGTTCCAGGGCGGCGCAGGTCGAGCAGGCCTTATTGCCAGGGCGGCGTAGGTCGAGCAGGCCTTATTGCCGGGGCGGGGCAGGTCGAGAAGGCCTTATTGCCAGGGCGGCGCAGGTCGAGTAGGCCTCATTGCCAGGGTGGCGCAAGTCGAGCAGGCCTCATTGCCAGGGCGGCGCGGTACTAAAATGATCTTGAGCTACCCGGCTCAGACCAGCAGCCGTACTAAGTGGACGCCAATGTCCTTGAAACCGCCGATCGCATGTTCATTTAGTTTTCAACAGTAAGAGGGGTAACTCCCATGGACGTTAAGCCAGTAACCGTAGCGGAAATGGCAGCGCTTGCCCAAACCGATTTCGCACAGTGACGACAGAACATCAGTAGGCATGGGAGGGAGCCTAACTTCGCCTCGCTTCTTTTCGTGCACCGTCATAAGGCTGATGTTCAATTTTGCTCGGAGTTAGGGACAGCTGGCGCTGTCCCCCCTCGTTGTTCCTAATCCGCCGCCACTGATCTCGAATGTAGGATATGGCCTAAACCGAGGAAGATTTGTCCATCAGAACTAGACAGCCGTCAAGTCCCGTCCCTTGAAATCGATATGGGTGCAAAATGGTTGTGTTTTTCTCTATGCTTTTGCGTACAACTGCAAAGACGGAACTACTTGCAAACTCATCGATTCTTGACAGAAACTGTCGAGCCCCGGTAGTTCCGCAGCCAGCCAATTTCAAGCAATGTTATTTGTGACCCAACGCGCCAGTATTGCATCAGCGCCTCTGTCCTCCAAACTTCAACGACAGGTTTTGTTTCCAGCGCAACGTATCGCACCTACTGGTGTAGCCTTCCAAAAGGACGTCTGGACCACCTGCTTAATCTTCTCACCATGTGCAGGATATCTCTTTACAACCATCAGGTCCGTCACCGACCCAATCGTCCAGCACTGCTCAGGGATTCTGGCTGACTGTATGATGGCAAGTAAAAACTGCATATTCTAAGCCCTCGAACGGCTTATTCATTTTAACTTATATTTTTCCAGATGTTAAATTTTAGTTCAGTTCACACAGCAGACACTATTCATTAAAACGGCAAAATGAAATAGGACAATACCTGGTGCATGTATAAACAGGTGTTGTCAGAGGATGACATAACGCATTTGCGAATAGGTCAAGCAAACAACACCTTCGATTGATTGGACGTGCCTTTCACTGCGTTCGATCTATAACTGGAACATAGCCTGGTGCTGGACGCGCCAGCTTCTTAGTGAGTCGAAGGCCGTGGCGAGCTTCCGTGTGCAGTGTTTGACCGTCCCAAACAGGAAGCAGTGATCCAGGCGCGGAGCTGGGGTGCCGCTGCGCTTAAGGTGTCCGCCAAACGAGCATTCCTTAATGGGTTCACACATTGTGCTGCAGCGCTTAAATTCGCAAGGTGTCCCACGTGATTTGCGCACACTTATCTACACATATGCCTTCATAGATGTCCCCGTTAGTTTTCGAAGAATTGTGCTTTGTACACGTCCTACATGGTGTTTTACCGATCATGTGGGCGTGTTTGAAAATAAAAAGAGTTGAGCTTCTGGATGCAGCGTCAATCTCCAGGGTCATGTGTCAATCCCTCATTGCAACTTAAAGTGCTTATTGAGCGTCGAATCTCGCGGAAGAAACAACGCGGTAGTGGGCGGGACGAGAGATTCCACATCATGGCTGTTGGGCGATGCGCAGATGTGATCAGCACTGCGACGGTGGCAAAGTACAGTTGCATACAATGCTATCGATTCATGCCGAGTCCCACCAACTATGTGGTGGGTTATCTTTTGAGTACTGCAGAGGCAGAACCGCGATGCTGCAGTGACGCCACCGATACATCTAAATGCCCCTCGTCCTTGATCGGCCTCGATTACCACCAATACCGATTATAAAACGATACCAAACGGTCATTCCAGTCGTTTTACAACGCGCATGACGAGACCTAACGTGCTGATGGTATGCACGGTGGCAAAGGGCGGGGGAGGAGTGGGTGTGACGCTGCCGGCAACACAGCGCCTGTCATCCTCCGGTGCCGTCGCTCAGCCGCTGTGTAACGGATTCCTCACCGGCAGCAGCGGCACACGGAGTCGATCGGCGGACTTGCCCGGCGCCAGAACGCCATTCGCCGTCTGGCGCATTGCTCACTCGCTCTTTTTTCTGCGATAACTGAACACTAACCTTGCTGTGATGCATAAAAAGAGCTGACTTGAAACACGATTTGACCAGGCCATTTTTGGAGGCATCCCTGCGCCGTTGCCGGATATCTGTGAGCCCGCGTTCGTGACTGGCGAGTGAGCGTGCCCGAAGCAGCGAGCCTGCGGAACTTCCGCTTGTGTGTCGGCTTCCCACACGACCCAGGACGACGTGGCGTGCTCCGACGGCACGGCGTGACGCCCGGCCGCCCCGCCAGCTGACCGCGGCGCCGGAATTGACCGCTGTGTGCCACTCGGATCCCAACACCCCGGCCGCCCCGCCAGCTGACCGCGGCGCCGGGATTGACCGCTGTGTGCCACTCGGATCCCAGCAGCCAGGCCGCCCCGCCAGCTGACCGCGGCGCCGGGATTGACCGCTGTGTGTCACTCGGATCCCAGCAGCCAGGCCGCCCCGCCAGCCGACCGCGGCGCCGGGATTGGCCGCTGTGTGCCACTCGGATCCCAGCAGCCAGGCCGCCCGCCCCCGCCTGTCTGCACGGCACAAAACTCAGCGGGCTTAGTCCCCGGCTCTGAACCGCGGCCAGTGGTTACCGGGTGGCATGGTCGCTGCTGCTGCTAGATCCAGAATGACTCAGGGAAGCCGAAAAATGACACTTACGGCAACGAGTTGTCTGCTAAAATTGTCAGAACGTATCACGACGCTAACGCCTGGTGGTCACAGCAGCGAAATGTGATGGGCTTGATCTGCCTACTACTCTGGTTACATTTGGTAATAATTACTCACACCATTGAGCTGCGCAGATATTAAAACGACATACCTCTGCTGTCATACATCTTGAGGCAGCCCGTGCCAATACCTTGTGCGTTCTCTGACCCAAGTGACATCAACTGCAACCGTTGGACAGAGACCCCGGCTCCATCTCACCCAAGCGACATCGGCTGCAACCGTAGGGCAGAGACCCCGGCTCCGCAGACAGCGAATGTCCGGTCGTCTCAGAAATGAGTTGGATCAGCTTGTTCTATGCAGTCGCAATCTGCTTTCGACCGCAATCTCCTTTAGCCGACAATATCCCGCGCCAGCGTAGGATTCTTCACCTGTCTGCACCTGGCATTGCCTGGAACTCCTGAACATTGACTGGTGTCCGTCTCAGTTGAAGCCTGCCTGGCCCTAGTTGTTACTGGGTGAACTTCCGTAACTGACCAGTCGATTGTTCATGCTTCATACTCTTCAAACGACCTTATGGCTGCCCTGCAGCTAAACCGTGGCTACTTCCTGACTAACCTCGTGACTGCTCAGTGACCGGCTTATCGCCGCGTGCCCCTGGTGACTGACTGACGGGCTCCCCCCTGCCCCCCGGGGAGCTGACCCCAGCGACTGACTCCGGCCACTGACCCCGGCAACTGACCCAGCTGGCGTCCGTCCGTAGGTGTGGCCGGCTCTGGAGGCTGTCCGTGCTGCTGCTGGCACTAGCCGGCTGTCTCGCCGGCTCGCCGGAGGTGAGGAGGCGCGGCCGCGGCCGCCACCGACACCGGCACGGCGACATCCTGGAGCAGATCGACACTGAGGAACTCGCGCTGGCGCTGGAGGCGCGCAAGCCGTCGGCGCCGGCGCCGCCGCCGACCGCCAACCTCTCGCTGCCGGCCGGCGAGCGGCGCGCCGCCATCGCTGGTCTGCGGCCGGACGTGCTCACCTCCTCGCGGCGCGCGCGGCTCATCACCAAGCGGCGGTACCTGAAGCAGGACTGGTGCAAGACGGAGCAGCTAGTGCGGCGGCTGCGCGAGCCCGGCTGCCGCTCGCGCCGCGTGCTCGACAACTTCTGCTACGGCCAGTGCAACTCGTTCTACATCCCACGCGAGGGCCGGCGCCGTGGCCTGGAGCCGTTCCAGTCGTGCGCCTTCTGCCAGCCGCGCAGCTGGCGCACCGTGGCGGTGACGTTCCGCTGCCCTGGCCAGGTGCCGGCGCGCCGCCGCCGCCGCGTCCGCTTGGTCAAGCGCTGCCGCTGCTCCACCGAGAAGCTGCAGCGCTGAGCAGCCGCCGCCCGCGCGGCGGCACTCGCTCCCCACCGCCTCGATTTGCTGCTGGGTCCTGAGCAGGGTCCGGCTGTCGCTCGCTCTGTTTGTCTGTCGCTCGACTGTTACACTCGGTCAGCGGCCGGAGGAGGAGCGGCGGGCTGTCCGCGGCTGCGGCAGCTGGTGAGGCGGTCCGGACCGCCGGCGCACGGCCCTGACGGCGACTCATCCCAGCCGGTCGTCCCCGGGGGAGCCCCTGAAGGTGACCGGTCGGCGGCGGCGCCAGTTCTGTCATCGGCTCGGATCATCTCTGTCTGCGGCCTCGGAATCGGCCGAAACGCTGCTGGTCCGTCCGTTAAAGGACTGCAGATGAAGCTGATAAGACACCGAGCCCCATTGAACTGTTGGCAGGTGACGTTATGTTGTGGCAACACGGGGCAGGGTAATCCGTGTCTCACGCGCTGGGTCTAGCTATATGCAGCTATTTACCGTGGCAACGCTATTGGTGGCTCCGCTGAGCCGTCAACTAGTCATTTCTTAGTCGTGTTGGCACGTTCGATGTGTATAGATGGGCAGCTACTAGACGTTGAAACGTAGTCAGGGACACGATGCCGTTCCGTTGAGGCCGTTGTTGTGCGTAATTGGTGACGACGTTGTTGCCGCGTTGACTCGCGCGTTTGAAGGCGAGGTCTGCGTCGTGTTCCGCTGGCGGATCCAGTTGCCGCCTCCAGCGACAGCAACAGCGCATGGCGGCAGGCGGTTGGAAGCGGAAGGCGGTCCGGCGCAGCTGCGGCGCCTCTCGTGCTTTTTGTTGTCCGAATACCCGGAACGGTAGTTGTGTTGTTCGGAGACCCCGAACGGTAATTGTGTCGTCCGGAGATCCGGAACGGCAGTTGTGTTGTCCGGAGACCCCGAGCAGCAGTTGTGTTGTCCGGAGACCCGGAACGGCAGTTGTGTTGTCCGGAGACCCGGAGCCAAAATTGTATTGTCCGGAGACCCGGAGCGGAAACTGTGTTGTCCGAAGACCCCGAGCGGCAGTTGTGTTGTCCGGAGACCCGGAACGGCAGTTGTGTTGTCCGAAGACCCGGAGCAGAAGTTGTGTTGTCCGAGGACCCCGAGCGGCAGTTGTGTTGTCCGGAGACCCGGAACGACAGTTGTGTTGTCCGGAGACCCGGAACGGCAGCAGGGCTGAGCCCTGCAGTGTGACGGCAGCAGAGCTGGGCTGACTTAAGCCCTGTTGCACGAAAGCAGCAGAGGTGTGCTGACTTTAGCCCCGTTGTGCGACAGCAGGAGAGGTGGGCTGACTGTAGCCCTGTTGTACGACAGCAGCAGAGGTGGGCTGACTTTAGCCCTGTTGTACGACAGCAGTAGAACTGGGCTGACTTTAGCCCTGTTGTACGACAGCAGTAGAGCTGGGCTGACTTTGGCCCTGTTGTACGACAGCAGTAGAGCTGGGCTGACTTTGGCCCTGTTGTACGACAGCAGTAGAGCTGGGCTGACTTTGGCCCTGTTGTACGACAGCAGTAGAGCTGGGCTGACTTTGGCCCTGTTGTACGACAGCAGTAGAGCTGGGCTGACTTTGGCCCTGTTGTACGACGGAGGCAGAACGCAGGCAAGACGTAGGAGCGTGTTTGTTTCCGGGCTGCGTTATGGGTACGAGAGCTGTGATAAATGCGACTCGTCGGTTACATGTTAGCAATAAATGGCGCGCTCCGTGCCGCAGTGTTCGAATGCAATGGACTCTGATTGCTGTCGTGTTCGAAAGCATGGCAACGTACCATGGAGAACAAAACTAATGATGTCATGAAAAAAGCATATATATATGCATACATGCATATATATATATATATATATATATATATATATATATATATATATATATATATATATATATATATGTGTGTGTGTGTGTGTGTGTTGTGTGTGGTGTGTGTGGTGGTGTGGTGTGGTGGTGTGTGTGTAAGTAACACAAACTGGTTGTGCCGACCCTCTACTGCTCAGTCTCTCCACGAGCTACGCGCCTGCGACGCCTGGTCATCAAGCATAATGCTCGCTTTGTCGCCAGCTACCACGGCCCTCTGCGTACCTTTCCGCTTTGCTTCCTTAACCAACTTCATCGCGAAGCTGAAACGATCGCCGCTCTGCAGAAGCAACAATCGCACGAAGATGGCTCCCATTGGTTCGCTGGTAACTACTAAACTATCAACGACGACGTCGTGTCTCCCTATCTAAGCTTTCAAACATCACTTCAGTTACCAAAATGCATTATGATACAGATCATATCTTGCGCTTCGTAAAGCCTCCTTTCGTATCTTGATCCACCGTTGCAGCAGCAGATGAATGCTGGATTCTCACACCGCTGGCGCCCGCACAAGCCAGTCGCGTGACTTTCCCTCTGCCTGCGATTGTAGCCCAATCGTACTGATCGGCATGACCAAATTATATGTTTATATATATATATATATGCATGCATATATATATATATATATATATATATATATATATATATATACGCATGGCATAATCCCGTTCGTAAACATTGCACCCGAAACTACATGAAATACTGCTATAACTTTGTGCCTTACCAGAGTCTCACCTTCACCACATAATGGGAGGCTCAAAAATCTCCTTAAGATCCAAAAAACTAAGCGATCTAATGCCACAAGAAACTGCAATAAAAAGTTCCAGTAAATTTGTATGAAATGTGTGTGTCTGAAGTGTGTAATGCGACCTTTGATAGGTCAAACTATCAAACAAACAAACAAAAAAGACAAAAGTTGTCAGATCAGCATTTTGCAGGCCATTCCGGTTATTTTTCGGTGCTAAGCATGCTACGACAATGCAAAAGTTGAATAGCTTTTGGAAAGCTCCGTTAAGTAGGCGCTAGTTGACATCGACGCATGCGAAATTGATTTAAAGCGGTTTAAAAGAGCTTTCCAAATGCCATATTTCCAGCGCTCAAGATTGCTTAGTTTTTGAGATCTTGAGAAGGCCTCTGGGGTACCCTTGTGGGGCGAAGGAGAAACAAAAAATTCCGAGGGGCGAAGGCTAAGACTCGACGCGCAATGATATGGTACGTTTGGGGTGCGCTAAAGACGGAGATACGCTTCCAAGCCGTCTAGAACGCCTTCCAACCCGGCGAGGAGAGCTGATGATGGGAATATCAGCCACAGAAACAGCCTCTCACGACAGCCGGCCAGCATCGGCCCGCTAACCATCACACACCATCATTCACAACAGGACGAGATCGGAGAGAGAAATGTAAGAACGTTGGAAGCAGTGAATGCGGAGACTGCTAGAAGTTTCTGCATACTATGCATTACGTCTAAGGCCAGCAGTCAACCGCGCTATGCTTGTGATCCATTGGACGTGCTGTTGCGCGTGAATAATCGCCATTTGGACATGGTGCGGCGCGATGTAGCTGCCAGAGACGGAACAATAGGTTCTGACCGAACAGGCATCTCACTGGCGACTTCATATGTCTTTCTGTGAAAATCCAACTTGTCTCGTGCTGTAGGATCGGGTGGATGGCCATTGCTGTCCTGCGACGTCACAGATCACGGTCCCATGTTCTCCACGAACAGCTCAGACGTCATTGAAACTCAGCTTATCAGCTTCCTTGTGTGAGGGAGGCGGGAAACCTTCCGGCACGGCTGACCGAGACGATGCTTCAACCGCATGCCAGGGTCACGAATTAAGCGCCCATCCAGGCCCAGCCCAAACCGTCTCCGAAATCCCCATCACATCTTCAAGAACAGAAATAACCGGTCATTACCGGCTCCTTATAAGATACACGAGCCTCTGTGTGAATGTTATCAATGGAGTGACAACATAATCCAGAAAAAAATATGCTACATGGCCTCTTCCCTGACAGCCTGTGCCACATGACACCATTGATATGGCTTTGCACCATCGGAACTAGCGTGGCATATTACAGATGTCACGCCCAGTGCTTTTTTGTCGGCACTTCTGGCGGCAGATCGGCCAAGCCCTTGCGCCCTGAGCAGCTTAGCCGCCCCGTGACAGGTTGTCGCGCCAGGCTTGACGGCTTGTGTCATCTGCCCGTGCTGCTCAGTACACCTGACCGGCGGCGCCGCCGGCTGACGCGACGGCTAAACCCCCGGACAAGCTCACTGCGTCACGCCGCCGACACGATCAGGTCACCTGTGACGTAGGGACGTACCGCGAAGCGGCACATCGGCTAAAAATAGACGTCCAACGCGGCTAAATGGGCTTTTGAGTCTGTTTCACCGAAATTGGCTCTGGACTGTTTAAACGCTTGACGGTTGCGTCAAACACGTTCAGGACATTCCAGCATTTATTTTGTTTTCAGAACGCTTTTCCCGCTGGAGGGGCGCACCGTGCCTGCACACAAACCACACGTGGCGATGAGCCGAGTCTACATAGGGCATGGCTGTAAGAACTAGATGAGAAACATTTCCCAAATTGCCAGCCGGCATCCCGCTCCACCTCGGCTAACTCAGGATCCAGCCCGCAGAAGCCCAGCATAACCTGCAGATTTTGTCAGAAGGAAAGGTGTATTTTTTAATGTTTAGTCGAAAGCTTATGACAGAACTTACGAAACATGCACTTTCAGTTTGCTCGGCACGTAATCTGGCACAAATGGAAACATATTAAGCCTTTAATTGTCTCACCTAATTAGATCAGCCCATCTCACACGCGCTCGGGCAGGATTCAGTTTGAGCCCCGAGCGTTTTTCCGGAATGGTTTTCGAACGGCACGGCACAACCGCGCCAAAATTTTGTTTGGCTGCAGAAAATTGAATAGCTGAACGTTTGGTATCAAAAGTTAAGGTTTCCTTGCAAGGTCACTGAAATACGGTAGGTCAAAGTCAGGCCATGGATCCGGCGAATACAATTTCTAGGGAATCGTTCAACCTAATGTAACAACGGGGTGCTAGACGAAGCTAAAGGTCAGTTATGAAAGTCAGACCAAGGTCAAAACCAACCTGTCGCGTTACTCAAAACTTACTCTATGGGGTAGTTTCTGCTGTTCGTTTATTATTTTTATAACAAGATCCTGATTATGCATTTTCCATGGGCTTTTGAAAGACCAGAATAAGTCACCGACCTAAAATGAACCCGGTCAACACTTTGTTTTAAGAACACACTGCCAAGCATAGCCTTTAATGCTTATTTAAACGTAAAACTCAAAGCAGTCTTATGTGATTTTTGTCACCATGCCCTTCGAAAGTTGAAACAGAGTCACTAAGCTTAAATAAGAATCAAAGGCCTTTTGCTTATAAAAGAGAGAGAGAAAGGGAGAGAGAGAGAGAGAGAGAGAGAGAGAGAGAGAGAGAGAGAGAGAGAGAGAGAGAGAGAGAGAGAGAGAGAGAGAGAGAGAGAGAGAGAGATATATATATATATATATATATATATATATATATATATATATATATATATATATATACATATAAGCTCTGGGGGCACTTTGGACACAAGCCTGGAATTTAACGTTTTTTTACCTTAATTGACCCAAACATCATGACCTAAGAGTCTCATATTTTGACGTGAGTTCACGTACCGGCGAATACACCCTGTGAATTTGGTGTTCCTAGCTTCCTTTTTCTGAGATCTCAGGGAAAGGATCAAATTGACCCCGAACCGAGCGAAGGGTATCCAGCCTGCCACCCGGGTGCGTGTTACACATTATCGTCTCAGTTAAAGTGAATAGTAAGGAAACGATATAATTGAAGCTGGATTCTTCCTAGACGCATGGAAATTCCACCCTGTCTCTGGACTCAGAACGCAAAATCTAGGTTCCTTAAAACTGCCCTCCCCCCAGGACATTTACTTATCTCAAAAATGTGTTACGTGAATTTAAAACGTACAAAGTCCTCTATCTCCTGCCCCCTTCCAGCGACCTGGCTAGCATTTCAGGTAAAGTTCCTAAGTTACTAAGTTTCCCTTGAACCTGCCTCCCCGCACCCACACTTCTTGAAGCGTTATTACGCCTACGCCCCAAGGCCAGATTTCAAGCCTCTCTTTGTGGTCCGGAAGTATGCTTTTCTAGATTAAGAGGCGTTTTTTTGGAACAGGGGTCCTGTCTCAGGGTTGCAGAACTCTTTGTTGGATTTCATTCCTTAGTAATATTCCTTTACCTGCATATACTACATGTAATAACTTGATAATGGTGTACATGCCCTCTGTGCCCGTCCCCTTTGAATACTACACTACACAGGTAGCCGCGCCCCCTGTGAGTGGACCCCAGTTTGTCCAGGGTACCCCTGGAATATCTTGCCCAAATCAAAATCCGTGGTGCCGCCCCCGGTAACAATGATTGACAACGGTCTGATTGATACATGCAATTTTATTTAGCATAGCCTGGCGTTTTGCGTTTGCTTGGTTGAGGTCAAAGAGGCGTCTAAAGGCAACGTGATGTAAGGCGGTGTTAAAGAGGGATCAGACACCTCGCGTCGCATAAATGCGCATCTTTTGGAGACGCTGTCGTGAGCATTCGATGCCCAATTCAACGCAGTCTAACATAGTTACATTTTAAACTTAACTGGACCACTCTCTTATTCGTATTCCCAATGCCCACGTGCCACACCAGTAAGCTGTGATGGAGGAAGACGTGGAATCAGCTTGGTAAGAGAGCTCTAAGGACTTTGTCTCAGGTGCACCCACACCGACTCGATTCGCAGCTTTGCGTCAAGCAATATTTATGTCCATTTTTATGGCACAATGCTGGCGCTCTCAGAGCGCAAATTAAAACTACTTCACCTTCATCCCTTTGCTTTTCTTTAATACGCATGCATTTTAGCCAAAATGACACCACCGTACTTGCCTTGGACCGGAGAGCCAGACCGGCCATCGAAGACGCGACGTTTACCCAATCGATTCGCAGCTTTGCGTCAGGCAAAGGGGACACCTGTCTTTATTTTCTCATAATGCGCTTTAATCATGACCCCATAATACCGATGTTCAGCTGGTCATGAAAGTGAAACAGTACGCATGCTAATTATGACCAAGTGAGAAATCATACGCAACAACTTTGCTTGACCATGTTCCGATTACAGAGCGTAGTGTTCCAAGATCTAAAGGCTCGTTTGGTTATCTGAATGGTACGTATGTCCAGGTATGTACGTCCACGACCATACGACGCTTAGCGAGACAGAGAGCAAGGGTCCGCAGTACGGGATCCTGTCTCACCATCAACGAGGTACTCTCGGTGTCTGCACGTCCCTCTCACATAGTGCCGACGTCTTGACAATACGCGCTGGTGGCATCATGCATCTGGATGTTCTTTATGAGCTTGTAACATCGCGGGCTGCCCAAGGCAATGTGTACCGTATTACACAATCTTCGGTGCAGCATGCAGCCCGATGTCTGCGGCATGTACACCGTTGCGCTCAGTCTTCCGCCCGAAAACACGGAGAGTTCAACTCTGCTGATGCCCGATCGCCGCTGCATGCTGATGTGTCTAGCAAATGCAAATCGCGTGCCATTTGCATCTGGAGTGCATGCTGCAACAGGTGCTCGTCCTGAATGGGCTGGCCTCTCCTACACCAATCAATGAAACTGGCTCGGCGCGCCCCGAGAGTCACAACTCCTGACTCTGGGACGTGCTGATGTCACAGCTGGTCCTGCTGCGCCTCCCACAACCGCTACCGCCAACAGCTCGCCTCCGATGTCCTGACTGCAACGTGAAGGGGCCCGCACAGCAGCCGTAGTCGTATGGCGCGCCACTGCCTTTTGAGCGAGGCAGTGTCTTACATCATCTTGGCAGCTCCACGTCATCAGAAACCTGTCACCCGACGCGAGAAACGCGGCGACGTGCTAGCTGCAATAAATTTGTCCAAGAATGATACATTTGGTTATATCATTCATGATATAAAATATCAAATGACTGAAGCATAGCCTTATATTTCTGTTCATTTATTAAGCTGCACCATTGTCTACATGCAAACCACTGCGTGCCTCTTCTCGGTATCGCCGTTGTTAGTTGTAATCTGTACTAATATCTGGATGTTGCGCAGCGTGTTTTAAAACAAAAATGGGCGGAGCCACCAAATCTGGGTTGCTATAGCAACTTGGATGATTGCTGCTCCAGGTACTGTGTGTAGCCATCTATTTTCACTGCCGGACCGAAGGGAATATGAGGGGCTCGAAGCTGTAACGCCACATGTCCGCTGCGGTTCGACGAGGCATGCGTGTTCGCGGGCAGGTACGTACCGTGTAAACAGCGTTGGAAAGCGATGTCATGGCTGAATGAGAGCCGACAAGCCCCGGCGCCACAGGATTTATGTCCGACAGCTTCGACGAGCCATGCACGGGAGCAAACCCAGCCTGCCGTGTTGTACTTCACCTGACTCAGATCCGCCGCGGGCTCGCCGCGTCTCGCGCGGATCCAATCCTAACACGACATCATGGATTCATAACGGCACGGTGCTGCGGGCTCGTCGCGTCTCGCGCTGATCCAACCCTAACACGACATTTCGGACTCATAAGAGCACGGTGCATTGACCCTGACTCATATATTTGCTATATTTTTTAATATTGTGGATGGGGCTCTGTAGCATCCTGCGCATTTGGCCCCCAATCGTCGAACGTAATCCAGGCATAGACGGACATGCTCGGAGCAATACACAGCAAAAACCCTTTTCAATCATAAGTCATCCATCATTCATAAGCCACCTCTAATCCAAATGCCTTTAACTCAGGTTTACTAGGTGCAATAACATGAAGAAGCAGATGTTACAGCGTTTGTCAATGTTTCGCAAAATACTCAAGGTATACCCTGACTTGGATCTATTAATGACACACTTCTTACTCACGTTCATTCAGGGCTCAGTCTGTCTTTATTTCTGCTCACGCTGATTCAGTGGCACTATTTCTTACTCAGCCTTACTCAGGACGTGACGCAATCGACTCAGGTTTTTCCGACATACACGTGACTCAGGGCTGACTCTGATCCGATCTTTTCAGGACACGGAAACTTTTTTCTCAGACATGCTCATGACATGATGCCGTTGACTCCGACTCAGCTTCCAGAATGTGGTTGCACGGTGATTTGGGTTCCCCTGTTGCACCTTGTCGCGGCTGAATGAGATGGCTGCGACGGTCGCCAGGCCTACTGCCGCGTCATGGTGACGCACGGCGCGTTAAAACCCCTCAGCTAAATTTGGCCTTCACACTGGAATTCCGACGGCGGAGTGGAGGGCTATGCTTTTCGCAGCATAACTCGCCTCGCAACACTTTAATCTCAACTGTGCCTCGGCAAAACGTTTGGTCAATTGTGCATTTAGGACAAAAATATCGTCCATGCTGCTGCGCTGAGCGTTGTGGGGCTTTCATTGAACAGTGCATGCGTTGGGAATGATGACTCTGCGGCGATAGTTGCGAGTAAAGGGTTGGGCAAAGTCGCGTGTGCCATGTCGAGAGGGCGTCACGATCGGCTGTGTACAGGCTTGGGGAAATTATGGTCGTGGACACAGGCGTGGGCAAGACGCACAAAGCAACCCGGGGAGAAACTCCCAAGATTGATACACGATTGCTCTTTTACCTTGTTTCTCTTGAAGCCAAAGTGGTCTCCGCACACTTCACTGCAGTCAGGCCGAAAAGCCTAACAGGAGTCGGGAACGTAGGGCGTCAATGGTTACATTTCATGCACACGTTTTTTTTCTGCCGAGGAGCTCCAACAGGCTGGCCCATCTTACCCTTACAAGCATTTCGTACATTGTAAAAAAACGTCATAAGTCCTGACGAATAGTCATAACGTAGAAAAATCAAGGATAAACAAATCAAGCAAGTGCTCCCAGATATACTAATAAAGACCAGGGCTGCTGGCGTTTTTGTTGACGAAGGGTTTCAGGGCACGCACGAAAATCGTTCATAAGTTTCATTTCTAGGAGGCCACGGCACTCGAACAGCATATTCCCCATTGGACATGTTAGAAAGCACTTCGGGTCAGAGATAAGCCCGAAAATAAAGCCCAAACGGGCTGTTCATATCCTTGCTGAATGCTGCGAAGCGGTTATAAAACTTGCTTATACCGGACGAATACACTCTCCTATATTTGCCTATATATGCAGCTGGTGCATGCGACATGATACACAGCACTGTCGGTGGATCGAGTGCTATTAAATCCAGGGGCACGCAGGACCCACGTACTCTGTCTGATAGGGCACGGTGGTCTGCGCACGTCGGTGCGTATCAGTTGCTGTTTTAACAACCCTAGGCTGGTCCAGGCAACTCTGCATCATACGCCACCATGTCCACGTTGTTTTGACCTTGCGGCGCAGGTCGTCGTCGATGTGGGGTAATGTAAGGCACAACACATTTTCTTTCCTTCTAAATACTTGCTTTGCATATTTTCTTTCATTCTACATGGGTGGCCGGGACGGGGACACAGGTTAGTGACCAGTTTGATTAAGGTTGAAGCTAGCCTCATGGTTTCGGTTGTGTTGGAGTTTATGCGCAATGCGGTCTGGCCGCGTTGGGTGACTTGCGGCATGGACGAAAGATGGACAGCCCTCCCCCACGTCGCATTTTGCAGCTTATTATCTTTGTGCCACTGGGATGTACAAATGTATGATGTAATGATATGCCGTAGTAAGCTTTATTTATGTGCAGTTTGTTGATGTATGTGTTGCCTGAAGAGTGTGTCAAGAGGACGTCTAAGCGCGGGATGCACCATGGCCATTCTGAAGTGCGGTTGAAAACTTATGGATCGGTGAAGAAAGCTCACACATTTTAAAACCGGCAGAAACTCCGCTCACCCAGCGTCTACAGTGCATGCTGCTTTCATACAGCTATACACGCTGCTATTTACTATATTTCATTTGTGTTCGAAGCGGTATCATCCTCATAAAAAGCACATTCTCATACAAGGTCAGACCTACACTATTACCACATTATGAGCTTCGCTCACACTACTTTTGCAATCATTAACGCCGAAAGACAATAAACGTGCAGGGTTATCTTACTTCTGTGTCAGTGGTAAGCGGCGACGGGTGTGTGCAACTGATTAGCAATGGGTGGCGGGTGGGACGACCACAACCCGATGGGTAGCGAGTGGAACGGATCACCTTGACGCCTCCAGCTTGAGTCGCCGTCGCCGCGCCGGTGGCTGGATGTGCCGTCGCCGCGCCGGTGGCTGGGTGTGCCGTCGCCGCGCCGGTGGCTGGGTGTGCCGTCGCCGCGCCGGCGGCTGGGTGTGCCGTCGCCGCGCCGGCGGCTGGGTGTGCCGTCGCCGCGCCGGTCCAGCCTCAGCGGATAAGCCGGCGCCGTGTAGGGGCCAGGGGCGGGGCCGGACGACACGCCGCCGCTGGCGCCCGACAGCCGCCGACAGCTTGCCACACGACCAGCCAGCGCGCCCCGCCGCCGCCGAGATGTGATGTGCCGGGCTGTCTCACCGGCTGGCCGGGCACCGCTGTCGGTGCGGTTACTGCCCACTCCGCACCAGACGGGACGCCGTGGGACTCGTGAGGGCGGGCTGAGCGCGGGACGCCCACTCCGCACCAAACGGGACACCGTGGGACTCGTGAGGGCGGGCTGAGCGCGAGAGTCCACTCCTCACCAGACAGGACGCCGTGGGACTCGTGAGGGCGGGCTGAGCGCGAGAACGTCCACTCCTCACCAGACAGGACGCCGTGGGACTCGTGAGGGCGGGCTGAGCGCGGAACGCCCTCTCCGCACCAGACGGGACACCGTGGGACTCGTGAGGGCGGGCTGAGCGCGAGAACGTCCACTCCTCACCAGACAGGACGCCGTGGGACTCGTGAGGGCGGGCTGAGCGCGGGGACGCCCACTCCGCACCAGACGGGACACCGTGGAACTCGTGAGGGCGGGCTGCGCGCGGGGACGCCCACCCCGCACCAGACGGGACACCGTGGGACTCGTGAGGGCGGGCTGCGCGCGGGGACGCCCACTCCGCACCAGACGGGACACTCGTGAGGGCGGGCTGCGCGCGGGGACGCCCACTC
>NW_023596136.1:2812323-2839013 GCF_011947565.3 Pollicipes pollicipes
GGTTCACCTGCAGGGAAAAGGCAAAAAGCGTGGGGCAAAATTTCGACGCGCGTTTACGCCTCTAAATAATCCGAGCTCAAATAAACCGCAAAGCTTATGTTCTAAAATTATTTATCAATGACTCTGACTGACAGCTAATTGTTCGTGGACTGTTTATATCAAGCATCTTGACCTTCACGAGAACACACGTCAAGAACACTTCCTTTATTTTTTTTATCCTCGGTCCGAGCATTTGCTCCGTACGCATTATAATTGCATCCGTTTTGTGGCGCTTGTTGAATGTGTCCGAGCTAACAATGCTCCCGTTGGAGTCCTCCAAACGTGCCATTCGCGCGTGCCCCGCGTGCTTTGGCTTCGGTCCTGGAGATGAACGGCGAATGATGGCTCGCACCGCCAACGGTACGTTCGCCTAAGGTAGAGCGAATTCGTTGGGCCGTCGAAACGTATCGGCGGGTAGCAGGTTTCAAGCCTCCGCTATACTTAATATGAGGTGATGCCGTTTCCATAGCACCAGACAAGGCCTCTCTCATTTATGTTGGCATTCTGACATTACCGAGTTATGTCGCTTGTCTACAGTCACGCTGCTCCAATGCACGAATATGTGCATTACCATTAAAACAGAAGAAAATACATCACTCAATAACACACACTCGGGTGGGGGTCACATTGTCCCCCCCCCCCGAAGTTTTTGCGGAACTGCTTCCGAGCTGCGCGGCGTAGCCGCGCCAAATTTTGCACAGCTGTAGATAATTTAATAGCTGCTCGCCCGACATCCCAAATTTAGATGTACTTGTAAGGTCGCTGACCTATGGCAGGTCGAAGTCAGGCCATGGTTTCAGCGAAGGCAACTTCTACGGAATTGTTTTATGTGATACAACAACGGAGTGTGAGACCAAGCCATACATCTCTGAGATACTTTCTTAAGCAACATAACAATTGAATGCTCAAATTCCATTGACCTAGGGTCTGATATGAAGCTCAGACTAAGGTCAAAACCAACATGTTTTATTACTTTAGGGCTTGCTGTATGGGGTAGGTTCTGGTGCTCACTTTGACATTGATAGCAGGAGCCGCACTACATACCTTCAATAGGCTTCCTTAAGGTCAGAATAGGTCACCGACCTAGAATGACCCAGCTTTACGTTTTGTTTTCAGGAACATGCTGCCTGGCGAATCTTTGTCGTTTATGCAAGTGCAAAACTCAAAGCAGTGTTGTATGTTTTTGGTCACCATGACCTTCAAAAGGTTAAACAAAGTCGCGGACCTTAGATGAGCATGTAGCGTTTTGCTTAGAGAGGCTACGTAGGTTCTAAGGGCCCTTTCGAGACGAACCTGGAATTTGACCTGGCGCCCTAGAACCTATGGCGGTAAGTTTTTAAATAAATTTGTCCCGAATGGTTTATATGGGTGACTTCGGATTCAGAGTACCTGCTAAGCATAGCTTGTTGCGTGTACCCCGAACCCACCACCCAAGCGTGCCGTCAGTAACCGGCAGTTAGGCCATGGTTTCAGCGGTCAGTCTCTGGAAATTTTTTGATCTGATGCAATAACGGAGTGTTAGACGAAGCTGTACACCTATGAGATACTTTCTTGGGAAGCCCACCTATTGAGTGAACAAACTGCATTGATCTAGAGTCAGGTCTGAAGGTAAGGCCAAGTTTAAACCAACCTGTTTATTACTCCAGGGCTTGCTGTATGATGTAAATTCTAGTGCTCATTCCGAATTATCTATAACAGGAATCGCATTATACATTTTGCATGGACATGGACAGAATAGGTCACTGAGCCAAAATGATCCAGGTCAGCATTTTGTCCGTGGAATATACAGCCTAACGTCATCTTTGTCGCTTATTCAAATGCGAAACCCAAAGCAGTCTTGACATTGAATGCAGTCGCTGTCCCCCCCCCCCCCCTATTGGTTCCGCAATGGAATATTGTCATTACCGCAGGCTGGCCGCTCGTTCATGCATTTCACCCATTTGAAGTAACCCATGCCTGGACTAGGTCCGAAACAGTCCGTGACAAGGTGCTTGGTGGACAGATTCCTACCAGGATTTGGATCACCTTCACCTCAGGACGGGGGAATGTCATCTATTTAAATATGTGCTGCACAGGGTCGTCGCCTCGCACGGTGAGTTGGGGTGGAGGGCTGAACCGTGAGAAATGATGATGAAACTGTAGGAGTACGTTTCCAAACGTTTAATTTCACACGTCACCCGTCCAGGATGGTGGAGCTTCTCTACAGTACATGGAACAGGCCAGGTGAAATAAATCGGTGATATCCCCCCCCCCCCCTCCTGACGCCCCTGACAGTGGCCCAGTTCTCCGGAGCGGGCCACCATGTCAAGGAAAACGCCTGCCATCATCCGGACAGTCCCTAGTAATGGCCGCGGGACGCCCGATTGCCGACGAAAAAACATGCACGCAGAGATAAATATCTCTGATGTTAATACCGAGATATTCTGGCAATGCTTGCTGCTCTACCCAAGAACCCTGCCGCGTTACGAGGCGTGCATATATTTTTTCGTACATGCGTTTCCAGGCAACCAATGTACACAACGTGGGCATTAGTACTGACGGATTGCGATTGGCTCGTCACATTTCACATTTCCGGCGCGCAAGCGACGCATTGAAAAACGCGTCTCTTTAACCTTGGTTCGACTTCGGTATCACAGGATTAATATGAGGCGTCGGGGACACCCGCTTGTTGTGTGGATCCTTCTGTGGTATTGGTTGTGCTGGTATTGACTTATCAACTCTGCAGGGGGCAGGCCTTGCATTCTGATCATGTTCACAGAGGTAAGTTTTAGGTGTTGTTGGCTGGATCGGGTCTAGTTTTAAAGAGCTATTGTGTTTCATAACATTTGTATTGGCCATGCGCATTACCACACGATATTATAAGTTCATACACAGTATTTTTATCTTTTACTATATCATAACTTATATTGTAACATACAGTAGTGTTTCTTATTCTTAATATACTATAATGATGGAACATTGTCTGTTTTGATCAATATTCTAGTGAATGTAGCAAAGAAGTGTGCATAAATCAGTGGTAGGAAGTGATGCATAGGTCATTAGCTGAGGCCATTATAACACAAAATGTCTGCATTCACTCTGACAATAAAATCACCTGCTGTACTGGACACGTACAAGACATCTGTTATCAAGACAAGCATACTGAACACGTACAAGACATCTGTACTTGCATCCCACACTCGCGCATGAAGCTCCGGCCAGGTCAACTTGCAATGAACTTTCAAATGATTGGTACGTAACGAGATGTTTTGACCTATGTCTACCCGAAACTACCTTTGTGACATAATTCCTTGAAATATTGGATATCTTACCACTTGAGTTGGAGCCATCTGTGTGTTAAAGTATGAGCTTTTGGATTCAAAGAGTATGTGCTGGCCTTGTTCCCTTTATATCACTGCTATGCCATACATGATCTTCCATTACCCCAGACATGTAAAATGCTGTGTATTTCTGCAATCTGGGTCTACATTGATGGTATTATGTTACATTTGAAATATTTTTCTCTCACAAACCACTAGTTGCATACATGTGCAATAAGATAGAACATGCCAGGACTTTTCCCAACATTTACATTCTTCAAGAAGCATAGTGCATTGAATTTCTGCTAATCATTCTCAATGAGCGCCAGCAGTGATGGCATCTGTATTTCATCATTTTGACCTGTGTGCTCAAATAATCGCATATCTCTGACAGCTGAGAAATAGTTTTCTTGCCTAGGTTTACAAAAACTTCAGTCATTTAACGTGTTCATGGCTCTAGCATGCGTTTTAATGTTTTCCAAGGAATGCTCGTGATCTCACATGCCTACTTACAACTTAGACACAACCATTGGCTTAAAACAGGAAACTTTCGAAATCTGTCTAGACCCTGGCAATAGACACCAAAAATAAGCAACCATTCCATCTCCCACATTCTAATGGCTGATAGCTGATACAAAAGGTTATGGCTAGAAGAGATACAGATGACTGAGCCAAAAGGTCTCAATGATCACAAGCGAGCATGAGGTTAGAAAAAACACCTCCCAGGAGCATCAGCATAGCAGCACATCGGGCTCCTACATCCTGGCACCCGATATCCTGCGCGTGGAAAAGGCTGCCCGAAACATGACGGCTAGGATGGAAGGTTCTGAACACCCGTGCCTAGTATGTTTCAAGGTGATTTGCTACAGGACATCAGTACTCTGGTCATTGTTCCTCCGTACGGGTGCCTCACGTAAGCCGCACTACGTTTTGCAGAGAGCACTTGCGGTGGGTGTTTATGATAGGGAAAAACGTGTTGAGAAATATTGGAGACTTGAGTATTTTCAGGCATTAAAACTGAAAGAACGACAAAGCTTACAAAAAGGGCCACACTGGAACAGTTGGCCAGACACCAAGTGAGCCATAATACAGTCAGTCGTGTGTAGATTGCACACAATTTTGAGAGGACGCACAGAACCTTCTTCTAATGAAATCAGCCGATTTTCAGAGAACAATTGGACTGTTCTTTCTTGGCAAGGACGACGTGAAACGCCATCTGGATGGTTTGCCACTCTGAGGGCGGAAGCCAGCCCCGCCATAGAGCCGACGCCAGGGCCGTTCAGGGAGGCCGCCGAGCCGCCAGCCCTTCAGCCTTTCACAGAGAACCCACGGGACCAAGTCGATGACGACAGCGACTTTTTGGATACTCCGTCACAACAGACCGTCAGACCTGTCGGCGCCCTCGGTGGTCCGCAGCATCCCCTCCATCTCCCCCGCCCCGCCCCCCCCCCCTCCCCGCCTTTGGCTGACCCAACGGCCGGGGTTACGCGGCCACCATCCTTGTCCTCCGGCCGGAGAGGCGGAAAGCCTGTCCACTTTGTGGATGACAGTGTGTGCTCGCTGGTCGTCCTCCGAAGCCCGGAAGAGGCAACCACCCGCACCAGCGGGATCTGGGCATCGTCGTGCCGCAGCGCCGCGCAGTCTGCGGGACTACGTCGAGAAAAATCGAGCGCTTGGACGCAGAACATGCCAAGTTGATGTCATGGAACGGCAGGTTGGAAAGTTGGACAGAACGTACCATAGACATGTTCTTATGCAGATTGCTCTCTCTCATTGCAGTGCTGTGATCACTGCATATTTATCAGATGCTTTGTCGTAGAAGTATTTGGGCCTTTCAGTATATTCCTCAAGCTGCGGGCTTAGGCTTAGTGGGGCTTTGCTGTCTGAGGTCTTCCTAGTCGTTGCAAATAGCGAGTTTGAGGTGATGGTACGCAATTTAGTCTAAATGTGTTTGAGGAAGTGTGCAAGATATCTGAAGTCTTCATGTGTTGAAGAAAAAAGGTGGTGCGCACAGAAACATTCAATGCCTGTTTTGAGGCCCCCAGCCGCTCACTACATGCCTGCCCCGTGCGCCGGCCCGGCTCAGACTGCCGCCGTGCATGGGGCTGGGAAGGAGTCCGATGTAACGTTGCGCAGTCTTTGTCTTGTGGCCACGGAAGCGGGGTTGGCTTGATGCGATGATGTGCGATGATGGTGTTTGATGGTGTATTTGGTGATTTGATGATTGATGATATGATATTTGATGATTTTATGGTGATGTGTTTGCCTGAGGATAGGAAACTGTAGACCGTGCTTGGTGCAAACTCCTTTCTGGCTGCATAAATCACTTGGACAGCTTGTGAATGTTGTTTTATTGTTTGTGAGAAGTCCTTTGGACGGAACGTGTCATGTCTGGTTCACACGGAATGCGTCTAAACTGTCGTCGTTTCGTGTCTGCTAAGGTGTGTTCTGTTGATCTGAATACACTCGCATGGCAAGGTGAAGCCGATGATTTAGTTTCTACTCCCGTCCGCGATTTGTATGTCTTCGAGCGTTTAGCCGGGATTATTGTACGTGGACCACTGGGCCAGGGCCAAAAGAAGCAAATGACGTCCGGTACAGTCTCATTTAATGGCTCGGTCATTAGAAGAGTACAGCTGACGGGAGTTCCAATAAGTGATAGGATGCGCCAGGTGACGTCGCGTGAGACCTGTCTGCTCCAGTTTGGATCCCGTGCAGTGAGTATTCTTGTGGGATCATCCGGGATTGTAGTTTTACGTCGTTCTTTATACAAGTTACGACATGTAGTATACTAGAAATTTAGGCATCGGTATAACTAACATGGTTTAAGTCCCGTTTCTTTCAGAACGGATATCCCGCAGCGTGTGCAGTGACTAATAATTTTTGGCGTTCATAGCTTCTCATCAGAGCTTTTTCGCCAAATATGTTGAGGAAAGCAGTGAGCACAGGATCGACCAGCCTGGACTACGGTTAACATTATGATGCCTGAACGTGATAAATGAATGCAATTGAGTTTAAATCTCGGTTGAAATGCCAATTTTCTCCTTATGTGAGTACATTTACCTTGTTAAATTACATGCCCATTCTCCCCTTCCGTGAGTGCCTTTGGGTACATCTGCAAGAGAACATTAGCTTTCTTATGCCTTCAAGTTTTCCTTGGGGGTCTGAGGACTGCGGCAAAAGGGAATCGGGAATGAGTTTGAAGATATTGCTTTTTCCAAGATCCTTCAAGGAGGCCTGCATTCCGCGGGATTTTCATTAGCATGACGTGCTACTTTGTCGGGATCTATGTCTTTACGGCAGAGTAAGGTGGTGGGAGAAGGAGAAGGGGCAGAGCGTAAGCTCGTGGGCTCAACTGCGGTTTTTCTGCGGCCCGAGAAGTCGAGACCCTCAACGAAATGCGATCTGAAGTCCCTGGACCACGCCGCGATCTTATGACCATTGGGCGGCTCTGCTGACGCCCAAACTAAATATTTGGGGAAGTTTCGCTGCATTTCTATCACTTGCATCCAACATGTGCTCGACAATGTACGCTTTAATGGCGTGAGCTTTCCTGCTCCAAAGCACTGTTTCTCGTTGTTTTTGAAAGCTAGCCGTACATCTACGCAAAAGATAACTGCATTTACAAGATGGTATTACGGGTCTACTTCTCGTCGTCCCCGGTATTTCGTAAGATAAAACATTTTTACCGGAACATCAATAGCTGGGCCATTTCGGTCAGCACTGTTTCTAACACCGCTGACAGCGGTTGCTTGGAGATGCATGCACAAAAAAAATATGCACGCGGCGTACCGGCGTCAGCTGGAGGCAAGTGCATAAAATCTTGCCAAATATGCCTGCTGTTCACCGATTAGCAATGCCGTTGTTTCTCAATTGCATGGCGTGAAAACTGGACGTAAGTCGATATGATCCGGGCGAAATAAGCCTGACGCTCTTCGATTAGCATATAAACTGTATCTGGCACCCGGCTGGATCAGTGGTTGTGCGGCTGCCCGTGGTGTAACCTGCAGCATCGCTCTGCAACCGGTTGGATCGGTGGTTGTGCGACCACCGGTGGTCGAATCTTCGGCATCGTTTTGCAGACGGCTAGTAGGCGGTTATGCGGCCGTCGGTGGTCCAACCCGCGGCGCCCCTGTGCAGCTGGCTGGATCGGCAGTTGTGCGACCGCCGGCGGTGTAACCTGCAGCATCGCCCCGACGTCGCCGACTGGGCCCCGCTGCCTTGATTGTATGTCACGGCCCCACACGAACTGCCGTGGTAAGCGCGTGGTCCGGCACGCTTCCTCCACACAGACGGAGTCCACCGCCCGATTAACTGTGCCTCATGTAAAATGCATGAATCTAAATGGCGGTTTTGACATACATTCACGCCGGCTTTCAGCTTCCGCTCAGTGGCGGCGGGGAATCACGGAGCGGTGGTTTTGCGGATTTGATTTGCATTCGACAATTCGGTGGTGCGAAACCAGGCAGCTCCAGCCCTCACTGATCGGGTGCCAGTAGTGATAAGGTGTGATGAAGTGCCATAGTGGGGAGAGAAGGGGGGGGGGGGCGGGCTAACGTAGGGTCTGTGATAAATGAGCAGAGAGCGGTGGAAAATGGAAAATTTGGTAGCCAACCCGGATCACGGTTGTTAATATGCTGATATCGGTGTGGTTACGGTAATAACGGGCTGAGTGTCAACGTTTTCAACACATGCGTACGAGCCAAGTCAAATTGGCAACACAGTTCCTCTCCAATGCTGATTTCGAGGACAGCCATTCGTAATGATGTCAGTGAATAGGAAACGCCCACTTCTACCACAAAGAACTGCAACCACCGAACATGGAAACCGTCAATATCGAACACACATCCACACCTATATTTGGTACGATAGACGTAGCACGCAACTTCCAGATGATCGCTTTCGGCTTTCTTCTCAGGCCAACGCAACAGGAAAAATAATCCTCTTGTTTATTAACCACAGCACACGACTCAGAAGGTCCGCCATTTAAGTATACCCTACAGTGAATATATTCTAAGCAAAGATCAGCAACGATGCGGGTTGCAGCGGATTCTCAATCCCGGTGTTCTTATAGCTTACGTTATGATGCGTAAGAGACAGAATACTGACGGCTGGGTTACAGAAGAACATTACGAATGTTGCCATATCTGGCTCAAACTTAAACTTCCATGAAGTCCACATTACCAAAAACCTCCCTTGGACGGGCAACGATTCTATACTGTCAAAATAAAATTATTATCCCGCATCGGGAATGATCTAATCATGTCGGCAAAACATTTGGCATTGCTCATAAAAATCCCTTATCTCGCTGTCCAACTACAACTCTAACGTATGAAAAAAATAATTGCACCCATTAACTAAACTTGCTGCTCGCATTGGGTACGTTAAACAAACACAGGCTATTGTAATACACAGTTTGGATTGCATGCAGACGTACGAAGCGATTTTGATTTTATGATGCAGTCCTGATCCCCCCCCCCCCTCCTACACACACACCATGTTGCCATCAACCAGTAGATGCATGCTTGCCTTTCTCACATTGCTGCCGAAAAAGGAGGAAAAGGAAGGTAACAGTTTCATATTGCACAATCATCACGCATTTTCGGCATCATTTGACAGGATGACTGGACTGTCACAAACAACAGGCTAAATACTTGTGTACGAAGATAGAACGTGTCTGGAGCCTCCCCTCCAACATTTACATTTTTCAAGGAGCACTCCCAGCATTTCAATTTTTACGTAAGTCGAATGAACACAACTGTCGCGCCAAAAGTCTCCTGTTGTGTCCCTACGGCAAGTAATATCCCTTGTTCATTTCGCCGAAGGTGGGCACGTGTGGTTGACATTTGAAACCACTCACGTGCGATTCGTCTTTTGATGTCCGACCGGTATATGGAACGCAACATTCTGCCTGCAATGTTTTATGTCAGATGTCGTCAGGTGATGCCGCCTAGCCAATTCTTACCATGTCTTGTCGCTGTATCAATGCTTTGCTAACGATGTGAGTTATTTGGCGTTGCTGGTGACCATTTGATATGACTGAAAACCGAGAACTGGTATTAAACTGACTCATGTTCTTCGTGTTGCGAAATGCCACGTCGAGTACTGGGCCCTGCCATCCGATGTGAAAGTCTATGACTTTCTTGCGGTGTTTTCGCGACACTTTCGGATCGGATGACACCAGTAGACTTAAATGTGCAGATTTGCGTTACACTTATATTACTTGCATCCAGGCTAAAATAACTTTGTCAAAAAATCCTTATGTAACAATCCCATTTGGGACAGGACTTGGTTAATCAATGCTGTGGAGTCGGCTCATCGCATCCAGCTGTCTTTCGGAGGACTCGGCCATTGAGGCAGTTTGTTTGTTGCTTACTGAATAAAGGACCGCCAGGAGCGGGTGAACGTAGCCAAAACGTACGCTGGTGTACGCGACGAGCGAGGGAGCCATGCTCGAGCTCAGGGGCAGATGAAGGGCGCCTAGGGGTCCAGTACCCGGCGTTTACGCAGTAACAACGCGCCGTCATGGAGCGCCGCGAGGAATGAGCGCTCTGCCTCCGTCACGACCTCCCATCAGGGGACAGCACACCAACAACGTAGTGGAGGCGGCTGTGCGTGTCCTCAAGGACAACGTGCTGCATCGGTGAGCGTACCTTCAACGAACTGTTTATGACCAAGTATGCCATTTGGGGCAATATTTAACATGTGTGTTGGGCACGTGTCACTGTCCCATTTCCATGAATTCGTCTGTGTGCCGCCTATCGTCGTCTTATTTTGTCCCAGTGGATGACAAAACACACCCCACATATGGAAGTTGTAACGAAGCCTGTGGGCTTCGGTTTGTCCCCTGAACAAACAAACCGATGCGATTCGTCTTCTATACTTAAGAATAGTTTTTAAGCGCATATTTTGTCAAAAGTTTGCGACCGGTTGAGGTATGTGTCTTCATTGAACTTTAAGTATTGGGTGCATTAAGAAACAGTGCGAACTTCGAATACAGAGCATGGAAGTCAGGTATACATTTCGCGCATTGAGTGGCATGCTTGAGGTGGGCTAGGTCAGATACGTGTTACGGTTTCAAATGTATTGCTCATGTTGCCATCAGCATGAGAAATGCCGGACTGTATTATATTTCCATTACACGATGGATTTAGCGAGAGCAGTGACTCGCATAACGCGGGGAACTTAGTGAGTCAATGAGCTTGATTGATTGAGCTGTCAGTGCTGAGTTTATCAGAGTCACCAATCTTCACACAATAATTGTTGTAACTAGCAGTCTGCCTGCAAATCCGACGCGGTAGATCTGCCCTCCCCTCATGCACATCCATTGTCGGTAATTCTCGCCGCACATTCACCGCACGTATGAATCTGAGCACGCACATCGGATGAAGTCAACATTTCTTCGGATAGTTGTTTCAGTTTGACTGAAATATGACTTTTGTTTATGTTTTTCGTAAAGAAGTGGTAAAACCAAAGGGCATTGCAGATGAATTGCACTGCGTTGCAGCATCACAATTATTTCATGATATCGTCTGGTGCTTCTGTCGTGCCACCGCCGGATGAAGTTCACGCATCTGAATGCTTGTCGTGCAAACTGGCGCGATGCCTTACCGCTCTGTCCCCACAGACCGCAATCGAACACGCCTGTCAGGCTAGTGGCGTCAACATTACATCCTGGCATATTCAAGGTATATTATCGAGGACGGAGTGAGAGTGAGTGGGAATAGAAATGGGAATGGGAGTGGTAGCGGGAGACAGACAGACACGGACACGGACACAGACATAGACACGGACACGGACACGGACACGGACACGGACAGACAGATGGACGGACCGACGGGCGAACAGACAACGGGCCGACGGGCGGGCAGCGATTTCGAAGGGTCGTGATGTTGCATGCATATTTATGACTAAGACCCAGCCAATGGCTGGTAGATAGAAAATGGGACATTTTCCAAATCCGTACAGACCCTGACAACACAACTATAAAAACAAGCAATTATATCAGATATATCAAGTCAATCCAGTTCCCACATACTATGAAACCCGATACCTGATACAAAAAGTAGATGGCTATGCGAGGTACAGATTGCTGAGCTAAAAGGTCTCAACGCCGCGTGTAAAAGGCTGCCCGAAACACAGACGGTTAGGTCGGATGGTTTCAAAGACCCGTGCCGAGTATAAGGTTTCAAGGTGATTTCCCGCAGGACATCAGCACTCCGAGTATCAGAGCTTAAGTCATTGTTCCTCCTTTCACGTACCTGGCATTAGTGGCACCACATATTGCAAAGAATACTTGCAGTGCGTGCTTATGAGAGCTCAAAACATGCTGGCGTTATCTCAAGCGGTCTCAAACTAGAACTTAAACAAAGTCGGAAACAATAGGAGGCTTGAACGTTTTCAGGGCATTGGAACTGAAAGAACGATATAGCAGCTTGCAAACAGGACCATGCTGCAATGGTTGGCCAGAAAGTCAGTTGTATATGTAGACATCACACGATGAGGACGCACATTGCCTTCTTTCAATGAAATCTGTCGATTTTCAACAAATAATTGGACTGTTCTTTCTTGGCAGGACGACGTGATACGCCAGCTGGATGGTTTGCCAGCCTGAGGGCGGAGGCCAGCCCAGTCACAGAGCCGACACCAGGGCCGTCCGGGGAGGCCGCCGAAACATCAGCCCCTCAGCCTCTCACGGAGAACGTACGGGGCCGAGTCTATGGCAGCGATGACGATGAATTCGTAGATTCCCCGTCACGCCACACCGCCAGACCTGTCGGCGCCCGCTGCGGTTCGCAGCCTCCCTTGGCGATGCCTGACCCGACGGCCGGTGCGCGCAACACCCTGTCGGATCTCCTGGGAAAGATGCAGGAGTTCATTATCCAAGATCTCGACGACCATCCCTAGCAATGCCCGACGTGGGACAACGCGCTGTCAGCATGCATGGCGGACTGGTGCGCGGCCATGTCCTCCGTCGCCCGCCAGAGCCAACTCTACGCGCAGCGTCAGCTCGGTCAGCGAAAGAGCGTGGCCGTTATCCCTGTCCTCCAGCCGAAGAGGCGGACAAGCTGTCCACTTCGTGGACGGCGGCGCGTGCTCGCCGGCCGTCCTTTAAAGGCCGTAAGGGTCGACCACCCGTACAAGAGGGACATGGGGCAGCGGCGTGTCGCAGCGCCGCACAGCCTGCAGGACTGTGTGCAACAAAACCGAGCGCTGGGTCGCTAAACATGGCATGCGGAGTTGATGTGAAATACATGCGATGATGGTGTTTGATGATTTATCTGATGGTCTGATGATTTGTACCCTGTGAAGGGGAATTGTACTCCGTGTGTTTGTGATAGGCCCTCTGGACGTAATAAGTTATGTTTGGTTTGTGCGGTTGATAAATGCACTGTGTCTGTATTGGTATGTTCTGTCGCTCGGAATACACTCGCATGGCATGCTAAAGCTGGTGATCTCATTCATATCAGCGTCGACAATTTTATGTCTTCGAATGTTGAGCCGGCATTATCGTACGCGAACTACTGGATCATCACAAGGAGAAGCCAATGATGTCCGGTGCAGTGCACCATCTCATCTAATGGCTAGGTGATTAAATGACTACGGCTGACGGGGTTTCAAGAAGTGTGAAGAGGTGCCAGTTGACAAAGCGCGAGGTCTGTCTGCTGCAATCCGGATGTCGTGCTTTATACAAGGTACAACATGAAATATGCTAGAAATATAGGAGATCATACAATAAGCATGGTTTAGATTCCGTTGTCTTGAGAACGGATATCCAGGAACGTCCGCAATCATAATTTCTAGGGGGCATAAATTCCCATCGGAGCTCTAGTCCCGCAAAATCTGTTGAGGAAGGGGGTCAGCGCGGGATGAGACTGGGGTATCACGAGCATTGATTACGTCTAAACGTTTGTAAACACGTCTTAATGTTGTTCGTGCGTCTAAATGTCTAAATATGAACAGGGAACCAAGAATTGGGAATAAGTCTGAGGATAAGGCATTTTTCAAGATCCTCCGAGGAAATCTGAATCGGGGATTTTCATCAGTACGTGTGATTTTGAAGAGATCCGTGCCAATATGGAATAGTTAGGGCGGCAGTGAGAGAAGGAGGAGGGGGCGGAGCTTACACTCGTGGGCTAAGATAGGATTAAGATATCCCGAGAAGTCAAGACCCTTCACGAAATACAGTCTTCAGCCCTTGGACCACGTAGCAATCCTACGATCATTGGACAACTTTGTGTGACACTCAAAGTATTAGTATTTATAAAACATACACAGAAACAAGAGAAAGAAGCAAACACCAAATGTTGGGAAATATGCGTTGCCATTCCATCACTTCAGCGAATGTATGTCGGACGATGTTTTAGTGGTCTGGAACTCTCTTCTCGTTGTTGTTGAAATTCGGCCACGGAGCCTCAGGAAAATATAAATGCGCATGCAAAATGAGATCCGTAATGCATTATCAGTCATCTCTAATACTAGTGCACCCTGATATAACTGCTGTTGCGCAGCAGCACTCTCACTCTTGATAATCCTTTGACATTAAGTCGGTTCTTTCCAGTCATTCATAACTTATAAGCTGTTATCTCATAGGCTTGACATAGAACAGTCAACCATTGTAATACATTGTGTAATGACACAGGCCAGGTGTAATCGTGGCACTACTTCAGTGCTGTACATGGCATGGCGTAATAAAACAATAATTGGTTTTTGTGTTGCAATCTCTGCTGCTTTCATAATCAATTTAATCATGAAAGGGTTGGTCGAGCATGCATGCTTGGATTGACTCCGCATCTGACACATGACTCACCAAAAACACATGATATGCAAAAGTATTATCAATCAAACACAGCATGCAAATTACTTTCAGCAAAGCGCACAACCAATGGCAATCACTTGCTCAGCCTGTTTTAGAAATCCACAAACATGGGTGATAGAGATACAAACACGTCATCTGCTTCCACGGGCATGCAACATGCTGCAGCCCTCAGGCTGTTTCCCTAAAAAATGTTGGTCACACAAGTAATAACACATTTATAACAAGAAAATATCACATATGAAACTACACTGCAAACCTGCTGACCTTGCAGAACTGTAGACATGACAAGTGCATGAAGTTATGGTTAGATGGGCGAAATGCAAGAAAGTGGTGGAGCTGCTAATGCACACAGGGCTCATAATAAAATATTAAGTGCGATCCAAGAAACCAGCGGCAATACTTCTCCGCCTTTTTCAGCACCCAGCATCTCACAAGTTGCAGCAACTATCACATCCGTGACTCACAAGCAACGCTTGCCTGCATACAATATTCAGAGCTTTTATGGAAAGACAATTCTGCAAAGCTGTAGCATGTGAGCTTATACCAACCATGTGCATTAATGAACTGCGCAGACCGGCGCCTACTGTCAAAATGAATTGCTAACAAATGGCATGCCATGGACTAATTATATGGCGTAATGCTTCAAAGGCTCAACATGTTGGCAAGGATTGTAGTGAAGTAGCAAATTTTCTTTGAACACCCCTGCAGCAACATAGGTGCTAGCGTTTCTCTTAGTTTATGAGTATCACTTCCTTGTCCCATTCAAGCACGAACATAAGGTGGAGACAGGTATCGAACATCCCATCTTGTTCGGAGTCAAGTAGACTTACTTAAGAATACCAAAACCATGCTCTCTGTGAGCAGTACAAACCTTGCACGCACACTCCCCATCACATCGAGATCAATACAAGCCACTGGCACGCACCACCAGTGATCACACCCATTTCAAGCCCCTGATTCACACCCTTTTGTAAAATGAGTGTGATTCCACACTTGCACAGCTCGCGGGGCTTTCAATTTGCAGGTTTTTGTCGCAATTTCCGCACAGGTTCCTAGCCAGAACACCGAATTTCACCGTGACCTCCCTTCGAAAGAGTCCGAACGGGGGATGATGGTAATGCAGCCCAAGAGGCTGCATTTGAAAGATACATTTTTGTCCAAATTTAAATTTGTCGTTGCAATATGTGCTAAATATTTTTGCAAAATATACCACTTAGGCTGCTGTAATGTTCCCTCATTGCATAACAGGTAGCCGCCCAATGACCCATAATGCGTGAGTAGTAGAAGAAAAAAAACACCAGCGATAGAAAATATAGGTTTCCGTCGTCTTTAAAAAAACATTCGCGAGAGCGCCATTTTTTTCGGCGTCGTATTTTTGCAGACAGTGCGTTCTTTTTGTAACTTTTGGCCCATGGCCTAAATATAAGAAAAAACGCCCCGTTGACGAGGATTGCCGCACAACCCGAAAGTGCTCACGCTTATGTTTCGCGACACGCATTCAGCAGCGAAATCTTACTAAACAGGCAGCCGGTCACCTTCCGCAGATTGCATCATATGTGCCGCATTACCGCCTTTTGCTTATGTGTCAGCGGCATGCTGTTTTTGACCATAGGCAGAAAACAGCCTGTAATATCACGGCGATCGTGTGACGTTTCTCTATGAAATCATCATAGCGGGAGGTGGCTTCGACAGTCCCTCAATAAACCTTTTGCCACTTTGGCGGGGGTGCAACTCAGGAACCAGTGGGCTTTGGGTCTTAAAGAGGGCATGACCGTGAAATGCATCCAAAGGTTTCGAGATGGCTATTTCAGTTCAAAACCCCATATAAAGGTGTAATATTCCCTTTGACATAATCGCAATATTCAGTCCCCGTACCGGTAACCTGAATGGAGTGTTTCGCATTTGTTGCGTGGGTTTTGAACAAAATTGACGGCGGGGCCACAGAAAGTTGCTGTCATTCCAAATGGCCACGCGGCGACCAGTGGAAAGGAAGCTACATGATTGCCGAACTGCTCATATCTGGTGTGTGTGAGCACGATTTTAAGGAAATAACTGCAGTCAATCAGCTTTCAATGTTGCGCATGTTTCCCCCACCACCTTGAAATGCACGAGCAAATGTTGTTTTATCCTTCCCATATCTTCGCTAAAATATCGTAAAAAGGTAAAAAGCTACTTCTCACCTACTATGGGCACCACTTTATGGCAGTGGCTGGACCACCAGGTGGATGAAACAAAACTACAAGACCAAAATGGCATTTCGTAAAACTAAGCTTTCCCGATTCGATGAGAAACATACACTGGATGGAGGTGGGGTGGGACAGCTCTCAGTACAGTCAACCAGCGATTTACACATCTTAGTTCTCCCGATCCGGGAAGACACCTTACAATTTCACGCGAACTGAATTATGCCAAAAAACTTGCCAATTTTTGACATCAAATGACCCACTTCACACAGAGCAGGTTGATCATCCTTTGGTTTTATAACGTGACCGGCGTGTGCGCAGCACTGCATCATTACAGACACTTCTGTAATAATAGTACTGTTCATTCCTCAATA
Source organism: Pollicipes pollicipes (assembly GCF_011947565.3). Classification (NCBI taxonomy): domain Eukaryota; kingdom Metazoa; phylum Arthropoda; class Thecostraca; order Pollicipedomorpha; family Pollicipedidae; genus Pollicipes; species Pollicipes pollicipes. Next base: position 2,829,038 of record NW_023596136.1, read on the forward strand.
CATGTATCTAAGGTGACAACCCACCTGTGCTGAATTGATAAAATTGCTGCTCGGCCTATTTCACGTGAGATAACAGTAGCACCCCTGTACATAATGGTGCAAGATCATCATTGTGTAAATTGTGTACCCAATTCAAAATCAGGCAATACTCTTAAAATCATATATTCAAAAATAACAAGTTTCTCGGCTACGTCAATGCACCCGAGAATACCTCGACCAGTCACTTGGCACGCAACGCTTCACAGCCGGCAGCCTATGCCACACTATTCAGAACTGACTCGCTGTGCAGTAACTGAGGCATTACATGATCGCTCATCAGGCGGAACGCCTCAAATGATCACATGTAAACGAGACAATGTGACTCCGCAAAAACAAGACGCATCAATTTCCTTAAGGCATCTGAAATTATCTTACAACATCCGATACTCCAAACACCATTCCCGCCGCCATGCACCGCTGCCCATCAGAGTTCTACGACTGATAGCGATTACAATTCAACGCCACGCACCAAAAATGCCGCTTGCAAAGCACTGCCACTTTAAAGTACAACAACCTAAGCCAAGTCTCGACTCAGTTCCAGCACGAAGCTAGAACGTGTCGATCAGATTGGTCAAAACTTCGAAATACCCAGGGTGCCATTGCCCTAGGTGGAACGCCATAATGCTCGTCGTTTACAAACCGGCGAAATGCACAGTCGGAATCAGCCGCGCGCACGGCTGGTTCAACCTTTCGCCCTAAGTAGTGTTGCCGGGAGCCGGTAAGGCAGCTTGCCCTCGTCGCGGCAAGAACCTGTCATGCAATCAGTAAGTCTAGCTCATTCGCGAGCGCATGTGCCATAATGCGATTAACAAAAGTAGGGAACGAGAGAATGAATCGGCCAACATGCTCATATAGCTTTCAACGCTAACTCCCGCATAGTCTTGACGGTAGCGGCTTGTATTCGGTGCCGATTTTTAAAACTCTGCCCGTAGCAAACTGTATTGCAATTTACGGCGCAACGGTGCGTTCCGCAGCTTGCAATGCGACTGACGTGTCCCAAGCGGCGTTCGCTCCCCCATGGCCACGGATGTCAGCTGAGCGCTGCTGCCACGCCGTCCAGAAGACATGCAGCGGCGTGTTCTGCCTGAGCTGCCTGGAACGTGCTGGAAGGCAGTGGTAGCCAAGGCCGGCAGACATGTCACGATCCTTAATCCGCGCGGAGCTCACATCTCGCACCGCTTCGCAGGAGCCGTAAGCCCTACCCCCGAAGCAGCGGAAGCCAAACCCGACAGGCCTGCCACGCTGACCGGCCTACGCGGACCCCACTGCCTCGCACCACTTCGCAAGAGCCTCAAAAACCGGGGGGGGAGGGGGATACAGACCCATGCGGCCCAAATTCACGTGAGGCTATTCGCAAAAACGCCGCAAACAGGTCACTCGCATAGACGGACCTCTTCCCCGGACACACCTGCTCGGGGCACGGCACGTCCAAGTGATGCCCGCAGCGGCCGCCACTCCTTAGGGACCCGCGCTCGTGACGTGACCCGCTTACGAGGAGAACACAATGACCTGAGCGAGGCAAACAAGGGCTCTCGAACCGAGGAGGATCGTCATTCCGAACAGGCAACCGGTTAAGTCAAAGACCGAGGTGACCGTCGCACCAGACGTGACCGGCACTTCTTACTACTCCCGGGGCGAAAGGTACATCCTGAACGCCCTGAAAGCCGCTGGCCCTGTAATGGAACCAAACCAATCTCCACCACAGCGAACTCCAATGCTGCAACGGAACCACTATCACACATCCCCAATCCAACCGGCCCCGTCTGTGCGCTCACCCTCATCCAATGTCTTCGCCGAGTCTCGGCCCAAGGACATGGCTACCCGCAAGGGAGCAGAGCCAGCCTCATTGAAGCAACTACTGGGGGGGGGGTGGGGGGGAGGGGGAAGCAACGCACGCAGTCGACAGCGACCAAAAAATGAAGAATAGTGAGCTGAGCGGGGCCCTAATGCTAAAAAATCAGACCTGGTACGCTAAAACCCGACCATTCAGCGGTGTCTTCCGCTGCTGCGTCTTCGGCGTCATATCCGGCACGCCGAACTCAGCAGCCAGGAGCTCCGCCGCCACATCCAACGTGCCACAGCGGCGGTGCAACATACCGCCGTTGTGGTATCGAGGCTGGCATCGTATTTCAACTTGCTAAAATAGCTGTCAGGACTGTAAATGTTCTTCCCATAGTAGTCATCCTAGTATTCTTCCCATCGTTGGTAATCAGCCGCAAAACATCCTCCCGTCTGCGATAACGCTGAGACAACGCTTCCCACCTTGTGTGGAACTCAAGCCTCGCATTGGCCTGCCTGCCTTAACACGTGTGGAGCACGTAAGTGATCTAAACCTCATGCAGTGACAGGAACTAGGACGGGAGGTGGAGTACTAATCGCCGAACACCGTCTTTCCCGACAAATGGCATGGGGCTTATATTAACCATTCGAGAACGCACGGAGGCCACCACCTAGCCGCGAAATATCCTTCAAACTGTGATAGCACCGGACATCTGCGTCCAACCTAGTGCATGACCCCGCTTGCTCGTGGCCTTTGCCATGTGTGTACCCAACCCTGACTTAGGTAAGTTGCGCTTTCCTATAAGATGCAGTGCTTTGGCCTGAAATTATATTTGAACCATAATCCTGTGGAAAGTAACGTTCTGAACTTGTGGGAAATATCCCTCAAACATCAACACTTAAATGTACTGCTTACGCTGGATGAACTGAGTGGTGAAGCGGCGGTCCACTATTCCTCGTGACATGTTTGTGCGTATTTTTTCCCGCCCGGGCCATGATCCCTATGAAACCCGTCTACCCACCCACAGATCAGAATATTGATCTCTTTTGTTTCCCCGTGACACCAGAATGACCGCGAAGGGAACAACTGTCTTCGCCTTTATAGCACATGAGCATGGGACTAATTTTTGGTCGGTTACCATTCTAGTGTATGCTTTCTTTCCCGGTGATTTGCCCGAAATCATATAAACACAATCCCCTCATAACAGTGTGCCTGTCATGTAACTGCAATGGTGGAGGCCGGGATCATGGGGAAGCAGTTATGATACCACCCTGCTTATTTGTGGGCATGGACCACAGTTCCAAGCACCATCAGAGTACCTCCCCGTCCCCCAGTGTCCTCTCTGTCCCAAGAAATTACATCTAACGTCGTTTTCCCGGGTAGGATGTTTGATACAATGCCCGGTGCCAAAACGCTCGCTAGCCCACCGGGGCGGTGGCGAACTACCGAACCGTAGTAGTTGACCAACTACGGTGCGTCCGGTGATAAACGACTGAGGTCTGCTCTTGCCAGTGAGCTAGAATCGCGTTTGAGCTTCGGTGAAAGTGAAAAATTTCATCGCAAGGAGACCGTGCTCGAGCGGAAAACTCAATTAACAAAAGTTGGAACGTACGAGTCAGCAAGATACGCTCCATGAAATAACGACGTGCATTTCAAAGTTGGCATGGAAGTAATGCCATACATGTGATAAACTGTTTTTAAACATCTTAGGTGATTACAGTGAAACAGAACACATTCAAAATTGTACTTTCGTAACAGTGTGGTGAGTATCAAGAACTATGTAACACAAATGTTTTGACGCTATAACTTGCATTTCCCCTCAACAGGATCTGTTTAAACATACAGAACAACACAAAGGAAATTGAGCAACAAAACGACAACACAACATTCCAAAAGCATAAAGCATTCAAACATAAAAGCCTCAGACTTCTGCACATCAGCGCATCACCAAATCAAACACAACTGGCACACCTCTGGATGAAGATGACGTCAGAAAATACCAATATTATGTTAGTATTTCTTGCAAGATACCAATGCTTGTCCACATGAAAATAACTTAAGTCCCACGTAAAGAAGCCGTACCTCAACTCATCCTGTCTAACCTACTTGTATCGCATCGGCATTTGTGAGTGACTAATGTTTGCAAAATTCTTACTGCCACTTGCCATGCAAGTAACCAACTTGATCTTATTCAGGGTAGCAAATACGGTCAACATCATCTAATCTTTTTCTTGACATACGGTCAACATCATCTAATTTTTTTCTTGGCAGTAGCAGCTGTGATAAAACGTGACACAACTTATTTTTGGCTGGTTTCAACTTGCCTTTTGGTTCAATTCATTTTTGTCATCTTGTTGATACCACACAAAAGTCAGCACACAAATCAAAAGCCCTCAAGTTCCTTCGAACAACTTATTCTGGTTTATCATGGTTAGCCTCTCTCAGGGGAGATACTGGGTATGCTTCACAAAACGATCTGTCTTCTCCAAACGTAACGTAACTTCCAGGTGCCCACAAAACCAGTTTTGCTGCTTTCCTTTTCAGCTGCAGCAAAGCATCCAGTTAGGTTGTAATTCATTTTTCATTACCTCAAGTGTGAGGCGTTCACTGAACATTTTATATGTGAGGGTCTGACCATTTGCTAAGAACTGATATCCGCCTCATGCTGTAATTTCTATACAGTTAAGGGTGTCCCTGTGTTAAAAATGTAGCACATATCTACAGCACAGTCAGTTGCCAGTCAGCTAACTAAGGACAATATCTGGCTAAAGCAGACATGAGGGACCACTTCAATATATTTGACTCAAATCATCGAGAGTATGGATACAAATATTCCAATTGCGATGCACGAAAACTTGTGTACAAATCGTGTTTTGAAAGTGGGCAAATTTAGCAATTAGTTGCTCCACAAGAGAAACTTCCTGGCTTTTTACGCGCACGCTAATTTCCAATCCCCACACGAAAAGTCCGCATCTTTCGCAATGTTTGCTGACAGACAGGGTTATCCGACCCAGCAACAAAACATAAATATCAATTTTGTCCACCAAACTACAAGATTAAAGTGTGAAATTAGTACGAGCAGGCCTACATGATAAAACATAATTTCAGTACCAAACAACTCGGTATTAGCTGCGCCAGGTCTATCCCAAAGCCATGTGCGCTAAGAAAAGGTACCGTGATGAGACAGTGAACCTAGAACGGCTTAGATATATCGTTATTGAGTCCCGCCATGAACCAAAAAACAGCGAATTGGGGGCTTAACAGGGCAAAGCGGCGCCAAAGATAGCTCCGTGCTTTAAATGGTCTCCTTCATTCAGGATGGACTGTTCACTCTTAGGTGTACGTTAAACATGTTTGGACGGCTGGGAGTTACTCCAGTTCATGTATGAACTGGTGCAAGGTTGCAGTAAGAACATTCGGCAGAAAAATTGGTAAACAATTTTAAACTATAGTTGGTATCTTAAAGGCAATCGGGATGGGGGGGAGGGGGGAAATGTAGGAGTATCACACACGTATAACAATAAAAATTATCAGGCTGAACCGTCATCTCAAGCGTGCCAGGGTGGCTGGTGCAATGGGAGTGGCGGTCTTCGGTAGAGCAGAACGCGCCGGCAGAGGTCCTGGATCCCCTTCCCCATGCAGCAAGAAGGCGTGTGTGGAGGATGACCGTCGTTCCTCAGGTGCTCCCTGACTGTCGCGTTTTCCAGATCGAGCCGTTCACAGAGGTGCTGCTCCAAAACAGATGACCGGAAGATCATTTTGAGATCTCGGCAAGCAGCTTCTGGCTCGGCAGCGTGCATACTGTAACAGCGACGCGGGACATCATGGAAGGACACGTGCCGTGCACCACACCACAGGATGACACCCTGTACAGCGCGCACTAGACTTAACATTGTTGGGTGTGACGGGGGGCGGACGATGCCGCGGGTGCGCATGGTTGGGAACACAGCATACCACCATCGCCCCTTTCGGATCACGTCCGGGTACTTTCGTCGTTAAAGCGACACTACTCGAGGCAGTTGTACGCAAGACTAGGAGTGCCCAGGCCAGTTCACCCTCTTCCATCGCTACCTCTTTGGTGGGATTTGCACCACTCGGCAGAGATTCAGAAAATGTTAGTGCCATGGTGCACTGGAAGCAGGGGAGCGATGAGTCGCAGACGTAGCAGACTGGCGGTGAAATTCAGAAAAGTAAAAAAGGTAGATGGTGTGTATTTGTTCGTAATCGTGAAATGGAGCTGAGAACGCAGCTTGGCATGCTTGTCAAAGTCGAGAGTCGATACCGATTTGACATGTTATGACTGAATAGTGATTTTGCAGATCTTATCACGTACTTCGATGCGTAGTGATGATGCTATGTGATGATATACATTTAAAACGTCTGGGATCAGAGCCCGCACGGAACAATGAAAATTTCATGATCTGTGAACCCAGCATCAGATCATAACCTTCCAAGCCAACAATGAAATTCCACAATCAAAGCGTCATGACACTCTCATGCGGTGTAGTGTTGAGATCTCCACCCAGGTTTTCCACTTCATACTATGATTAGCGAGGCTTACCGATTTGCCGGTTGGTTGTTCGATCTTTGTTGCGGATGTGAAGGGGTTTCAGCCTTTAAGTTTCGCTATTTGGATGCACTTGGCCATATGCGGGCATTTTCCGCCCATTCGCCTAGAAACAGCGTCCCCCCCTGAGATGTCACAGCCTTGTGGTGCACCGTCATCATGCTTGATAGTGTGGTCGTGGTATGGCTGATGTGCAAGTTTGGTCGACGTGACAACGCTGGTCGTTTTCAGTGCTGGGTTATAAGTGGATACGTTGTCCTTCATAATAAGGTTCGGTATTCGGGGACTCGGGGAAGAAATTAGGGGTTATGTGTTGGGGTTTGGTGGGAGGCAGATACGTGACATATTGCGACTAGCCCTCCTCGGCCTTGTGCGCAGTCGACATACGCACGCGCACGCACACACGCACACGATATATATATATATATATATATATATATATATATATACATGTATGTATTGTATGTATAACATTTGTCTACAAATATATATATATATAATATATATATATATATATATATATATATATATATATATATATATATATATATATAAACGCCCGTCCTTTACACAAACCTTAAATTGCATTATCGTTGTAAGAAAGAAAAGTCACTAAAGCCTGCAAAAATTGTAGGCTATCAACGCACAGGACAGCATTTCAACACCATGATGGCGACCATGTAGCTTCATGCAAGATGCGGCCTCATTTGTCCTGACCTTGGTGCATGGTTGCCACTGACTGTAATGCATAAGATTAAGACCGATGTTGCAAGAAGTGAAGATGCTGATGGGACAACGTAAAGCAAATATATTCTCGGTATGTGTTAAATATGTGAACTAAAGCAAAGATATCCCCCACAATAAAAATGTCAACATTAGTCCTACTGACCACATGGATTATGCAACAGAATAATAGCATACATCCCTGGACAAATGCACACCACACACCTTTTTCAAGAAAACTGAGCAGTGCAAAAAAAGATCTTCTCATATGACGTTCAGCACTATACGCACACAAACACACACACACACACACACACACACACCACACACACACACACACACACACACACACACACACACACCACACACAACACACACACACACACACACCACACACACACACACACACACACACACACACACACACACAGAAATCTGTATATATATATATATATATACATATATACATATATATATACATGTATGCATATATATTCGATATTGTATATATAGTATATATATATATATATATATATATATATATATATTATTCATATATACTATATAGAAAACAACAGTGCTTTAGCCTGAATCCGATGAGCACATTCCACACTTGACGTTGGATAGATGCCGTCAGAAGTGGATCAGGTTTTGTAGTCTGTAAGTCATAAGAATCAGGAAACGATGCTCCTTTGATCAGGGTGATGGCGGAATCACGGCACGACCCTTTGACAGCTGTTTTAGAAAGACAGGCTGCTAGAAAGGCTGTATCGTGAAAGGATGCACTTCCACCGGGGAATTGACGTCTATTCAATCGAAGTGCGCTTTCCCAGGATGAATTTTTAACCACAACGATGTTTTTGGGACATTCGTGCGCGTCTATCTTAAAAGAGCAGGACATTACGTGCTTATGTCATGTCCCGTCTCTTTACGCGTGCTTAGTGAAAGGCTGCATTTCTACAACGGATTTTGCACCTTTTATTGGTCCGGAGCGCACCAGTCAAAATATTGGATGGATTTTTCCCGACCGATCGTGCGACTCGGACCGACGCGCCAAGCCACGTTCCCGCGCCAGCGGCGGTATGCTCCGCGTTATAAACCGGGCGGCGGCCGCTCGTACACGGTCGCCGCGCTGACGCCCGGCCAAGGCAGCTCGCCCACAAGAGTCGCACTCGCATCAAGGAGCCACTCCTCGGGCACGACGCGTCAGCGTGTCGGCTCGGTTCTCCGCCGATCGCACGAGCGCCACCGACAACCGCAGCCGCAGCTTACTGACCAGCTGACAGACAATTGCGACGCGCCGCCGGATCAGCAGCTCGCCGCGCGCCTTGGTTCGGAGGCGCGCGCGACCACTGATGGCGTCATCAAGCCAGCGATGAACGTTAGCCGAGTCGGTGCGGAGGGTCGATTGTCCGTCCTCCTCCGGCGACGGCCAGGCTGCCGTCTCGGATGGCCGCGTCCAGCTCGGCCATGTTGATGTGCGTGGCTTCACCCCGTTTCAGCCAGCACGCGTCCTCGATGACGTCACCGTTCGCCGACTTTACCACGACCCCCGTGCCAGAGAACTCGCGTCCGTCCCAGATGACCATGTCTTCACCTTCCACGCACCACGCGCCACGGGCCGGGTCGTCACTGTTCAGGCGTCCTGCGACTAGCCCATCTGAGCGCGCAGCGCTGCATCCTCGGTGACGTCATCCCACGTTGCGTCAGTTGGTTCACACGCCGTTTGAGCCAGGCCGCTGGAGGCGTAAGCCATCCGCAAACGGGCAGGTGTGCGACCAGTCGCCCACACCACGCAAACACGGCGCGGCGCGTCACGCGAGCCGGCGGAGCGCCCACAGAGTTGTCCCGCACCCATCGCAGCTCTCTGCCCTGTCCGGACGCGCAGGCCCAGCAGCCGGGCCCCGCTGGCCGCTCGCTCCGGAGGCTTACAGTCTAGCCCAAACTCTGCGAAGTGGGCCACCACACACTGACCGCATCTCCATTTTCGAGATCTTCCGCGTGTGGAAGGACAGCACGCTGCGCGTCCGGCTCTTGTTCCAGCACGGATCGCACAACGGCCTTCATCACCAGAGAGGCGATGTTCAGGCCGAAACCTAAGCGCGTCAAACAAAACTGCTGGCCCCGAATCATCACAGTCTGGAGCGGCTAGAGCCGCTCCTCTACATGGCCTGCAGGTACGCACGCTTGAGATCTACCACCGCCACGTTCGCACCGTGGCGGTGCCATCTCCGGAGCTGATCAGCACACACGTCAGCGTCGGCTGTGTCGGCCGTCACAAAACCGTTCGTCTCGCGGTAGTCCATCACCGGGCGCAACTTAGATTTGTTGCACTGCTGCACAGCCATCAACGGCACCAGCCCCTCGCCGCCCCATGGTGCCCCTCATCATACGGCACCAGCCAACCCTGTGCGCCCCACGCGTCCAACTCGGCGTCATACTCGCGACGAGCGGCTGGCGGCACAGCATGCTGGGCGACAGTGTTCGGCGGACAATCGGGTCCCACGCCGTCCGACCATTTTCAAGCAACGGTCCACCTCCGCCCCGCCGCGTCGAAGCACACGCTGAAATCCGGGGCATCCACGCTCAGCGGGACGCGACACGCGGCCCCACAAAAGCAAACCTCAGACGGGGACAGTACGGCACACACCCCAGCGCCGAGATGCCTGCCACCCCGAGGACCACGTCCACCCCTAGCGGCCGCTTCCCCACCACCACCGTCTCGAGCGAGGCGCCACGGCCCGTCGGCACTTCCACAACCACACTGCCGACCCCGCAGCACCTCATCTCACTTCCACTGATAGTAGTCACTCGCACCCGCCGCGGCGTCCACCGCGCGCAGAAGGGCCCGGCCATCCACCCTCAGC
>NW_023596136.1:2839093-2843920 GCF_011947565.3 Pollicipes pollicipes
CAAGGGTTAACATGGCTAAAAATGGATTTAACGAGATGTATTGTTGCCGGCGCGGACGGCGGCGGCGGCGGCCGGCTGGGTGGCGCGAAGGAACGTGGACGAGGGTCGCCTGCGTAATCCTTTCGATTCTGTAACGCTTTGATTGTACCGTCACACTGTACCTAGCATTTAGTATTCGAATCGTAATTCAAATGCAAGCTATTTCGGCATTATGGCGACGGGTATTCCGGACCCGTCGGTGCAAGTCCCCGTGATGGCCAGCGGGGTGACACCGACAATTAGTCTACAAGCGACTGCTTCTGCTCCTACGCTAGCTGCCACCGTTCTCAGTGAACGGGTCTCGGCGGCAGCAGTGCTGCGCCGGGCCGCGGCGCCATCCCCCGGCCAGCGCTGCGTGTCGCCGCATGGTCAACCGCCACGCGCCCCGCGTCACCTGCGCTGCTGGGCTTGTGGAGAACTCGGTCACATTGCGGCGAGGTGCCGGCAGGGACCGGGAAACGGAGCCGGAGGAGACGGGACAGCACCGCCGTCTTCCCCTGCGCAGCACTTGGCGATGCGCTGTCCGTCACGCGGCTGAGGGTGGATGGCCGGGCCCTTCTGCGCGCGGTGGACGCCGCGGCGGGTGCGAGTGACTACTATCAGTGGAAGTGAGATGAGGTGCTGCGGGGTCGGCAGTGTGGTTGTGGAAGTGCCGACGGGCCGTGGCGCCTCGCTCGAGACGGTGGTGGTGGGGAAGCGGCCGCTAGGGGTGGACGTGGTCCTCGGGGTGGCAGGCATCTCGGCGCTGGGGTGTGTGCCGTACTGTCCCCGTCTGAGGTTTGCTTTTGTGGGGCCGCGTGTCGCGTCCCGCTGAGCGTGGATGCCCCGGATTTCAGCGTGTGCTTCGACGCGGCGGGGCGGAGGTGGACCGTTGCTTGAAAATGGTCGGACGGCGTGGGACCCGATTGTCCGCCGAACACTGTCGCCCAGCATGCTGTGCCGCCAGCCGCTCGTCGCGAGTATGACGCCGAGTTGGACGCGTGGGGCGCACAGGGTTGGCTGGTGCCGTATGATGAGGGGCACCATGGGGCGGCGAGGGGCTGGTGCCGTTGATGGCTGTGCAGCAGTGCAACAAATCTAAGTTGCGCCCGGTGATGGACTACCGCGAGACGAACGGTTTTGTGACGGCCGACACAGCCGACGCTGACGTGTGTGCTGATCAGCTCCGGAGATGGCACCGCCACGGTGCGAACGTGGCGGTGGTAGATCTCAAGCGTGCGTACCTGCAGGCCATGTAGAGGAGCGGCTCTAGCCGCTCCAGACTGTGATGATTCGGGGCCAGCAGTTTTGTTTGACGCGCTTAGGTTTCGGCCTGAACATCGCCTCTCTGGTGATGAAGGCCGTTGTGCGATCCGTGCTGGAACAAGAGCCGGACGCGCAGCGTGCTGTCCTTCCACACGCGGAAGATCTCGAAAATGGAGATGCGGTCAGTGTGTGGTGGCCCACTTCGCAGAGTTTGGGCTAGACTGTAAGCCTCCGGAGCGAGCGGCCAGCGGGGCCCGGCTGCTGGGCCTGCGCGTCCGGACAGGGCAGAGAGCTGCGATGGGTGCGGGACAACTCTGTGGGCGCTCCGCCGGCTCGCGTGACGCGCCGCGCCGTGTTTGCGTGGTGTGGGCGACTGGTCGCACACCTGCCCGTTTGCGGATGGCTTACGCCTCCAGCGGCCTGGCTCAAACGGCGTGTGAACCAACTGACGCGGACGTGGGATGACGTCACCGAGGATGCAGCGCTGCGCGCTCAGATGGGCTAGTCGCAGGACGCCTGAACAGTGACGACCCGGCCCGTGGCGCGTGGTGCGTGGAAGGTGAAGACATGATCATCGGGACGGACGCGAGTTCTCTGGCACGGGGGTCGTGGTAAAGTCGGCGAACGGTGACGTCATCGAGGACGCGTGCTGGCTGAAACGGGGTGAAGCCACGCACATCAACATGGCCGAGCTGGACGCGGCCATCCGAGACGTCAGCCTGGCCGTCGCCGGAGGAGGACGGACAATCGACTTCCTCACCGACTCGGCTAACGTTCATCGCTGGCTTGATGACGCCATCAGTGGTCGCGCGCGCCTCCGAACCAAGGCGCGCGGCGAGCTGCTGATCCGGCGGCGCGTCGCAATCGTCTGTCAGCTGGTCAGTAAGCTGCGGCTGCGGTTGTCGGTGGCGCTTGTGCGATCGGCGGAGAACCGAGCCGACGCGCTGACGAGCGTCGTGCCCGAGGAGTGGCTCCGTGATGCGAGTGCGACTCTTGTGGGCGAGCTGCCTTGGCCGGGCGTCAGCGCGGCGACCGTGCACGAGCGGCCGCCGCCCGGTTATAACGCGGCGCATACCGCCGCTGGCGCGGGAAACGTGCTTGGCGCGTCGGTCCGAGTCGCACGATCGGTCGGGGAAAATCCATCCAATGTTTGACTGGTGCGCTCCGGACCAATAAAGGTGCAAAATCCGTTGTAGAAATGCAGCCTTTCACCTAAGCACGCGTAAAGAGACGGGACATGACATAAGCAAGTAATGTCCTGCTCTTTTAAGATAGACGCGCACGAATGTCCCAAAAACATCGTTGTGGTTAAAAATTCATCCCTGGGAAAGCGTACTTCGATTGAATAGACGTCAATTCCCCGGTGGAAGTGTATCCTTTCACGATACAGCCTTTCTAGCAGCCAACACCACTAAAACAGCTGTCGAATGGTCGTGCCGTGATTCCGCATCACCCTGATCAAAGGAGCATTGTTTCCTGATTCTTATGACTTACAGACTACAAAACCTGATCCACTTCTGACGGCATCTATCCAACGTCAAAGTGTGGAATGTGCTCATCGGATTCAGGCTAAAGCACTTGTTTTGTAAAGCACTTGTTGCAAAAGCACTATATATATATATATATATATATATATATATATATATATATATACACATGTATATATACATATATACATATATAGAATATATATATATACATATATGTATATGCATACATGTATATATATATATATATATATATATATATACACAGATTTCTGTGTGTGTGGGTGTGTGTGTGTGTGTGTGTGTGTGTGTGTGTGTGTGTGTGTGTGTGTGTGTGGGTGTGTGTGTGTGTGTGTGTGTGTGTGTGTGTGTGTGTGTGTGTGTGTGTGTTTGTGTGCGTATAGTGCTGAACGTTATCTGAGACGATCTTTTTTTGCACTGCTCAGTTTTCTTGAAAAAGGTGTGTGGTGTGCATTTCCAGGGATGTATGTTATTATACTGTTGCATAATCCATATGGTCAATAGGACTAATGTTGACATTTTTATTGTGGGGGATATCTTTGCTTTAGTTCACATATTTAACACATACCGAGAATATATTTACTTCACGTTGTCCCATCAGCATCTTCACTTCTTGCAACATCGGTCTTAATCTTATGCATTCCAGTCAGTGGCAACCATGCACCAAGGTCAGGACAAATGAGGCCGCATCTTGCGTGAAGCTACATGGTCGCCATCATGGTGTTGAAATGCTGTCCTGTGCGTTGATAGCCTACAATTTTTGCAGGATTTAGTGACTTCTCTTTCTTACAACGGTAATGCAATTTAAGGTTTGTGTTAAGGACAGGTCACACCATTTCGAACATGTACGTTTATATATATATATATATATATATATATAGACAAATGTTATAAAATACAATACATATATATATATATATATATATATATATATATATATCTGCGCACAAGGCCTAGGAGGGCTAGTCGCAATATGTCACGTATCTGCCTCCCAGCAAACCCCAACACATAAACCCCTAATCTCTTCCCCGAGTCCCCGAATACCGAACCTTATTATGAAGGACAACGTATCCACTTATAACCCAGCACTGAAAACGACCAGCGTTGTCCCGTCGACCAAACTTGCACATCAGCCATACCACGACCACACTATCAAGCATGATGACGGTGCACCACAAGGCTGTGACATCTCAGGGGGGGACGCTGTTTCTAGGCGAATGGGCGGAAAATGCCCGCATATGGCCAAGTGCATCCAAATAGCGAAACTTCAAGGCTGGAACCCCTTCACATCCGCAACAAAGATCGAACAACCAACCAGCAAATCAGTAAGCCTCGCTGAGCATAGTATGAAGTGGAAAAGCTGGGTGGAGGTCTCAACACTGCTGCACATGAGGGCGTCATGACGCTTTGATTGTGGGATTTCATTGTTGGCTTGTAAGGTTATGATCTGATGCTGGGTTCACAGATCATGAAATTTTTATTGTTCCGTGCGGGCTCTGATCCCAGACGTTTTAAATGTATATCATCACATAGCATCATCACTACACATCGAAGTACGTGATAAGATCTGCAAAATCATTATTCAGTGATAACATGTCAAATCGGTATCGACTCTCGACATTGACAAGCATGTCAAGCTCCGTTCTCAGTTCCATTTCACGATTACGAACAAATACACACCATCTACCTTTTTTCTTTTCTGAATTTCACCGCCAGTCTGCTACGTCTGCGACTCATCGCTCCCCTGCTTCCAGTGCACCATGGCACTAACATTTTCTGAATCTCTGCCGAGTGGTGCAAATCCCACCAAAGAGGTAGCGATGGAAGAGGGTAAACTGGCCTGGGCACTCCTAGTATTGCGTACAACTGCCTCGAGTAGTGTCGCTTTAACGACGGAAGTATCCGGACGTGATCCGAAAGGGGCGATGGTGGTATGCTGTGTTCCCAACCATGCGCACCCGCGGCATCGTCTGCCCCCCGTCACACCCAACAATGTTAAGTCTAGTGCGCGCTGTACAGGGTGTCATCTTGTGGT
>NW_023596136.1:2844920-2888041 GCF_011947565.3 Pollicipes pollicipes
GGTTCACCTGCAGGGAAAAGGCAAAAAGCGTGGGGCAAAATTTCGACGCGCGTTTACGCCTCTAAATAATCCGAGCTCAAATAAACCGCAAAGCTTATGTTCTAAAATTATTTATCAATGACTCTGACTGACAGCTAATTGTTCGTGGACTGTTTATATCAAGCATCTTGACCTTCACGAGAACACACGTCAAGAACACTTCCTTTATTTTTTTATCCTCGGTCCGAGCATTTGCTCCGTACGCATTATAATTGCATCCGTTTTGTGGCGCTTGTTGAATGTGTCCGAGCTAACAATGCTCCCGTTGGAGTCCTCCAAACGTGCCATTCGCGCGTGCCCGCGTGCTTTGGCTTCGTCCTGGAGATGAACGGCGAATGATGGCTCGCACCGCCAACGGTACGTTCGCCTAAGGTAGAGCGAATTCGTTGGGCCGTCGAAACGTATCGGCGGGTAGCAGGTTTCAAGCCTCCGCTATACTTAATATGAGGTGATGCCGTTTCCATAGCACCAGACAAGGCCTCTCTCATTTATGTTGGCATTCTGACATTACCGAGATGTGTCGCTTGTCTACAGTCACGCTGCTCCAATGCACGAATATGTGCATTACCATTAAAACAGAAGAAAATACATCACTCAATAACACACACTCGGGCGGGGGTCACATTGTCTCCCCCCCCCCCCCGAAGTTTTTGCGGAACTGTTTCCGAGCTGCGCGGCGTAGCCGCGCCAAATTTTGCACAGCTGTAGATAATTTAATAGCTGCTCGCCCGACATCCCAAATTTAGATGTACTTGTAAGGTCGCTGACCTATGGCAGGTCGAAGTCAGGCCATGGTTTCAGCGAAGGCAACTTCTACGGAATTGTTTTATGTGATACAACAACGGAGTGTGAGACCAAGCCATACATCTCTGAGATACTTTCTTAAGCAACATAACAATTGAATGCTCAAATTCCATTGACCTAGGGTCTGATATGAAGCTCAGACTAAGGTCAAAACCAACATGTTTTATTACTTTAGGGCTTGCTGTATGGGGTAGGTTCTGGTGCTCACTTTGACATTGATAGCAGGAGCCGCACTACATACCTTCAATAGGCTTCCTTAAGGTCAGAATAGGTCACCGACCTAGAATGACCCAGCTTTACGTTTTGTTTTCAGGAACATGCTGCCTGGCGAATCTTTGTCGTTTATGCAAGTGCAAAACTCAAAGCAGTGTTGTATGTTTTTGGTCACCATGACCTTCAAAAGGTTAAACAAAGTCGCGGACCTTAGATGAGCATGTAGCGTTTTGCTTAGAGAGGCTACGTAGGTTCTAAGGGCCCTTTCGAGACGAACCTGGAATTTGACCTGGCGCCCTAGAACCTATGGCGGTAAGTTTTTAAATAAATTTGTCCCGAATGGTTTATATGGGTGACTTCGGATTCAGAGTACCTGCTAAGCATAGCTTGTTGCGTGTACCCCGAACCCACCACCCAAGCGTGCCGTCAGTAACCGGCAGTTAGGCCATGGTTTCAGCGGTCAGTCTCTGGAAATTTTTTGATCTGATGCAATAACGGAGTGTTAGACGAAGCTGTACACCTATGAGATACTTTCTTGGGAAGCCCACCTATTGAGTGAACAAACTGCATTGATCTAGAGTCAGGTCTGAAGGTAAGGCCAAGTTTAAACCAACCTGTTTATTACTCCAGGGCTTGCTGTATGATGTAAATTCTAGTGCTCATTCCGAATTATCTATAACAGGAATCGCATTATACATTTTGCATGGACATGGACAGAATAGGTCACTGAGCCAAAATGATCCAGGTCAGCATTTTGTCCGTGGAATATACAGCCTAACGTCATCTTTGTCGCTTATTCAAATGCGAAACCCAAAGCAGTCTTGACATTGAATGCAGTCGCTGTCCCCCCCCCCCCCCTATTGGTTCCGCAATGGAATATTGTCATTACCGCAGGCTGGCCGCTCGTTCATGCATTTCACCCATTTGAAGTAACCCATGCCTGGACTAGGTCCGAAACAGTCCGTGACAAGGTGCTTGGTGGACAGATTCCTACCAGGATTTGGATCACCTTCACCTCAGGACGGGGGAATGTCATCTATTTAAATATGTGCTGCACAGGGTCGTAGCCTCGCACGGTGAGTTGGGGTGGAGGGCTGAACCGTGAGAAATGATGATGAAACTGTAGGAGTACGTTTCCAAACGTTTAATTTCACACGTCACCCGTCCAGGATGGTGGAGCTTCTCTACAGTACATGGAACAGGCCAGGTGAAATAAATCGGTGATATCCCCCCCCCCCCCTCCTGACGCCCCTGACAGTGGCCCAGTTCTCCGGAGCGGGCCACCACGTCAAGGAAAACGCCTGCCATCATCCGGA
This sequence comes from Pollicipes pollicipes, assembly GCF_011947565.3. NCBI lineage: Eukaryota > Metazoa > Arthropoda > Thecostraca > Pollicipedomorpha > Pollicipedidae > Pollicipes > Pollicipes pollicipes. The sequence goes on from NW_023596136.1 coordinate 2,847,293, forward strand.
CAGTCCCTAGTAATGGCCGCGGGACGCCCGATTGCCGACGAAAAAACATGCACGCAGAGATAAACATCTCTGATGTTTATACCGAAATATTTGGCAATGCTTGCTGCTCTACCCAAGAACCCTGCCGCGTTACGAGGCGTGCATATATTTTTTCGTACATGCGTTTCCAGGCAACCAATGTACACAACGTGGGCATTAGTACTGACGGATTGCGATTGGCTCGTCACATTTCACATTTCCGGCGCGCAAGCGACGCATTGAAAAACGCGTCTCTTTAACCTTGGTTCGACTTCGGTATCACAGGATTAATATGAGGCGTCGGGGACACCCGCTTGTTGTGTGGATCCTTCTGTGGTATTGGTTGTGCTGGTATTGACTTATCAACTCTGCAGGGGGCAGGCCTTGCATTCTGATCATGTTCACAGAGGTAAGTTTTAGGTGTTGTTGGCTGGATCGGGTCTAGTTTTAAAGAGCTATTGTGTTTCATAACATTTGTATTGGCCATGCGCATTACCACACGATATTATAAGTTCATACACAGTATTTTTATCTTTTACTATATCATAACTTATATTGTAACATACAGTAGTGTTTCTTATTCTTAATATACTATAATGATGGAACATTGTCTGTTTTGATCAATATTCTAGTGAATGTAGCAAAGAAGTGTGCATAAATCAGTGGTAGGAAGTGATGCATAGGTCATTAGCTGAGGCCATTATAACACAAAATGTCTGCATTCACTCTGACAATAAAATCACCTGCTGTACTGGACACGTACAAGACATCTGTTATCAAGACAAGCATACTGAACACGTACAAGACATCTGTACTTGCATCCCACACTCGCGCATGAAGCTCCGGCCAGGGTCAACTTGCAATGAACTTTCAAATGATGGGTACGTAACGAGATGTTTTGACCTATGTCTACCCGAAACTACCTTTGTGACTAATTCTTGAAATATTGGATATCTTACCACTTGAGTTGGAGCCATCTGTGTGTTAAGTATGAGCTTTTGGGATTCAAAGAGTAGTGCTGGCTTGTTCCCGTTTATATCACTGCTATGCCATACATGATCTTCCATTACCCCAGACATGTAAAATGCTGTGTATTTCTGCAATCTGGGTCTACATTGATGGTATTATGTTACATTTGAAATAGTTTTCTCTCCAAACCACTAGTTGCATACATGTGCAATAAGATAAGAACATGCCAGGACTTTTCCCACATTTACATTCTTCAAGAAGCATAGTGCATTGAATTTCTGCTAATCATTCTCAATGAGCGCCAGCAGTGATGGCATCTGTATTTCATCATTTTGACCTGTGTGCTCAATAATCGCATATCTCTGACAGCTGAGAAATAGTTTCTTGCCTAGGTTTACAAAACTTCAGTCATTTAACGTGTTCATTGGCTCTAGCATGCGTTTATTAATGTTTTCCAAGGAATGCTCGTGATCTCCACATGCCCTACTTACAACTTAGACACAACCATTGGCTTAAAACAGGAAACTTTCGAAATCTGTCTAGACCCTGGCAATAGATAACCAAAAATAAGCAACCATTCCATCTCCCACATTCTAATGGCTGATAGTCTGATACAAAAGGTTATGGCTAGAAGAGATACAGATGACTGAGCCAAAAGGTCTCAATGATCACAAGCGAGCATGAGGTTAAAAAAACACCTCCCAGAGCATCAGCATAGCAGCATCATCGGGCTCCTACATCCTGAGCAACCCGATATCCTGCGCGTGGAAAAGGCTGCCCGAAACATGACGGCTAGGATGGAAGGTTCTGAACACCCGTGCCTAGTATGTTTCAAGGTGATTTTCTACAGGACATCAGTGCTCTAGTCATTGTTCCTCCGTACGTGTGCCTCACATAAGCTGCACTACGTTTTGCAAAGAGCACTTGCAGTGGGTGTTTATGAAAGGGAAAAACGTGTTGAGAAATATTGGAGACTTGAGTGTTTTCAGCCATTAAAACTGAAAGAACGACAAAGCTTACAAAAAGGGCCACACTGGAACAGCTGGTCAGACACCAAGTGAGCCATAATACAGTCAGTCGTGTGTAGATTGCACACAATTTTGAGAGGACGCACAGAACCTTCTTCTAATGAAATCAGCCGATTTTCAGAGAATAACTGGATTGCTCTTTCTTGGCAAGGACGACGTGATACGCCATCTGGATGGTTTGCCACTCTGAGGGCGGAAGCCAGCCCCGCCATAGAGCCGACGCCAGGGCCGTTCAGGGAGGCCGCCGAGCCGCCAGCCCTTCAGCCTTTCATAGAGAACCCACAGGGACCAAGTCGATGACGACAGCGACTTTTTGGATACTCCGTCACGTCAGACCGTCAGAACCTGTCGGCGCCCTCAGTGGTCCGCAGCATCCCCTTCATCTCCCCCCGCCCCGCCCCCCTCCCCCCCTCCCCGCCTTTGGCTGACCCAACGGCCGGGGATTACGCGGCCACCAACCTTGTCCTCCGGCCGGAGAGGCGGAAAGCCTGTCCACTTTGTGGATGACAGTGTGTGCTCGCTGGTCGTCCTCCGAAGCCCGGAAGAGGCAACCACCCGCACCAGCGGGATCTGGGCATCGTCGTGCCGCAGCGCCGCGCAGTCTGCGGGACTACGTCGAGAAAAATCGAGCGCTTGGACGCAGAACATGCCAAGTTGATGTCATGGAACGGCAGGTTGGAAAGTTGGACAGAACGTACCATAGACATGTTCTTATGCAGATTGCTCTCTCTCTCATTGCAGTGCTGTGATCACTGCATATTTATCAGATGCTTTGTCGTAGAAGTATCCGGGCCTTTCAGTATATTCCTCAAGCTTCGGGCTTAGGCTTAGTGGGGCTTTGCTGTCTGAGGTCTTCCTAGTCGTTGCAAATAGCGAGTTTGAGGTGATGGTACGCAATTTAGTCTAAATGTGTTTGAGGAAGTGTGCAAGATATCTGAAGTCTTCATGTGTTGAAGAAAAAAGGTGGTGCGCACAGAAACATTCAATGCCTGTTTTGGGGCCCCCAGCCGCTCACTACATGCCTGCCCCGTGCGCCGGCCCGGCTCAGGCTGCCGCCGTGCATGGGGCTGGGAAGGAGTCCGATGTGACGTTGCGCAGTCTTTGTCTTGTGGCCACGGAAGCGGGGTTGGCTTGATGCGATGATGTGCGATGATGGTGTTTGATGGTGTATTTGATGATTTGATGATTGATGATATGATATTTGATGATTTTATGGTGATGTGTTTGCCTGAGGATAGGAAACTGTAGACCGTGCTTGGTGCAAACTCCTTTCTGGCTGCATAAATCACTTGGACAGCTTGTGAATGTTGTTTTATTGTTTGTGAGAAGTCCTTTGGACGGAACGTGTCATGTCTGGTTCACACGGAATGCGTCTAAACTGTCGTCGTTTCGTGTCTGCTAAGGTGTGTTCTGTTGATCTGAATACACTCGCATGGCAAGGTGAAGCCGATGATTTAGTTTCTACTCCCGTCCGCGATTTGTATGTCTTCGAGAGTTTAGCCGGGATTATTGTACGTGGACCACTGGGCCAGGGCCAAAAGAAGCAAATGACGTCCGGTACAGTGCATTTCATTTAATGGCTCGGTCATTAGAAGAGTACAGCTGACGGGAGTTCCAATAAGTGATAGGATGCGCCAGGTGACGTCGCATGAGACCTGTCTGCTCCAGTTTGGATCCCGTGCAGTGAGTATTCTTGTGGGATCATCCGGGATTGTAGTTTTACGTCGTTCTTTATACAAGTTACGACATGTAGTATACTAGAAATTTAGGCATCGGTATAACTAACATGGTTTAAGTCCCGTTTCTTTCAGAACGGATATCCCGCAGCGTGTGCAGTGACTAATAATTTTTGGCGTTCATAGCTTCTCATCAGAGCTTTTTTCGCCAAATATGTTGAGGAAAGCAGTGAGCACAGGATCGACCAGCCTGGACTACGGTTAACATTATGATGCCTGAACGTGATAAATGAATGCAATTGAGTTTAAATCTCGGTTGAAAATGCCAATTTTCTCCTTATGTGAGTACATTTACCTTGTTAAATTACATGCCCATTCTCCCCTTCCGTGAGTGCCTTTGGGTACATCTGCAAGAGAACATTAGCTTTCTTATGCCTTCAAGTTTTCCTTGGGGGTCTGAGGACTGCGGCAAAAGGGAATCGGGAATGAGTTTGAAGATATTGCTTTTTCCAAGATCCTTCAAGGAGGCCTGCATTCCGCGGGATTTTCATTAGCATGACGTGCTACTTTGTCGGGATCTATGTCTTTACGGCAGAGTAAGGTGGAAGTGGGAGAAGGAGAAGGGGCAGAGCGTAAGCTCGTGGGCTCAACTACTGCGGTTTTTCTGCGGCCCGAGAAGTCGAGACCCTCAACGAAATGCGATCTGAAGTCCCTGGACCACGCCGCGATCTTATGACCATTGGGCGGCTCTGCTGACGCCCAAACTAAATATTTGGGGAAGTTTCGCTGCATTTCTATCACTTGCATCCAACATGTGCTCGACAATGTAGGCTTTAATGGCGTGAGCTTTCCTGCTCCAAAGCACTGTTTCTCGTTGTTTTTGAAAGCTAGCCGTACATCTACGCAAAAGATAACTGCATTTACAAGATGGTATTACGGGTCTACTTCTCGTCGTCCCCGGTATTTCGTAAGATAAAACATTTTTACCGGAACATCAATAGCTGGGCCATTTCGGTCAGCACTGTTTCTAACACCGCTGACAGCGGTTGCTTGGAGATGCATGCACAAAAAAATATGCACGCGGCGTACCGGCGTCAGCTGGAGGCAAGTGCATAAAATCTTGCCAATATGCCTGCTGTTCACCGATTAGCAATGCCGTTGTTTCTCAATTGCATGGCGTGAAAACTGGACGTAAGTCGATATGATCCGGGCGAAATAAGCCTGACGCTCTTCGATTAGCATATAAACTGTATCTGGCACCCGGCTGGATCAGTGGTTGTGCGGCTGCCCGTGGTGTAACCTGCAGCATCGCTCTGCAAGCCGGTTGGATCGGTGGTTGTGCGACCACCGGTGGTCGAATCTTCGGCATCGTTTTGCAGACGGCTAGATAGGCGGTTATGCGGGCCGTCGGTGGTCCAACCCGCGGCGCCCCTGTGCAGCTGGCTGGATCGGCAGTTGTGCGACCGCCGGCGGTGTACCTGCAGCATCGCCCCGACGTCGCCGACTGGGGCCCCGCTACCTTGATTGTATGTCACGGCCCCACACGAACTGCCGTGGTAAGCGCGTGGTCCGGCACGCTTCCCTCCACACAGACGGAGTCCACCGCCCGATTAACTGTGCCTCATGTAAAATGCATGAATCTAAATGGCGGTTTTGACATACATTCACGCCGGCTTTCAGCTTCCGCTCAGTGGCGGCGGGGAATCACGGAGCGGTGGTTTTGCGGATTTGATTTGCATTCGACAATTCGGTGGTGCGAAACCAGGCAGCTCCAGCCCTCACTGATCGGGTGCCAGTAGTGATAAGGTGTGATGAAGTGCCATAGTGGGGAGAGAAGGGGGGGGGGGGGCGGGCTAACGTAGGGTCTGTGATAAATGAGCAGAGAGCGGTGGAAAATGGAAAATTTGGTAGCCAACCCGGATCACGGTTGTTAATATGCTGATATCGGTGTGGTTACGGTAATAACGGGCTGAGTGTCAACGTTTTCAACACATGCGTACGAGCCAAGTCAAATTGGCAACACAGTTCCTCTCCAAATGCTGATTTCGAGGACAGCCATTCGTAATGATGTCAGTGAATAGGAACGCCCACTTCTACCACAAAGAACTGCAACCACCGAACATGGAAACCGTCAATATCGAACACACATCCACACCTATATTTGGTACGATAGACGTAGCACGCAACTTCCAGATGATCGCTTTCGGCTTTCTTCTCAGGCCAACGCAACAGGAAAAATAATCCTCTTGTTTATTAACCACAGCACACGACTCAGAAGGTCCGCCATTTAAGTATACCCTACAGTGAATATATTCTAAGCAAAGATCAGCAACGATGCGGGTTGCAGCGGATTCTCAATCCCGGTGTTCTTATAGCTTACGTTATGATGCGTAAGAGACAGAATACTGACGGCTGGGTTACAGAAGAACATTACGAATGTTGCCATATCTGGCTCAAACTTAAACTTCCATAAGTCCACATTACCAAAAACCTCCCTTGGACGGGCAACGATTCTATACTGTCAAAATAAAATTATTATCCCGCATCGGGAGTGATCTAATCATGTCGGCAAAACATTTGGCATTGCTCATAAAAATCCCTTATCTTGCTGTCCAACTACAACTCTAACGTATGAAAAAAATAATTGCACCCATTAACTAAACTTGCTGCTCGCATTGGGTACGTTAAACAAACACAGGCTATTGTAATACACAGTTTGGATTGCATGCAGACGTACGAAGCGATTTTGATTTTATGATGCAGTCCTGATCCCCCCCCCCCCCTCCTACACACACACACCATGTTGCCATCAACCAGTAGATGCATGCTTGCCTTTCTCACATTGCTGCCGAAAAAGGAGGAAAACGGAAGGTAACAGTTTCATATTGCACAATCATCACGCATTTTCGGCATCATTTGACAGGATGACTGGACTGTCACAAACAACAGGCTAAATACTTGTGTACGAAGATAGAACGTGTCTGGAGCCTCCCCTCCAACATTTACATTTTCAAGGAGCACTCCCAGCATTTCAATTTTTACGTAAGTCGAATGAACACAACTGTCGCGCCAAAAGTCTCCTGTTGTGTCCCTACGGCAAGTAATATCCACTGCTCATTTCGCCCAAGATGGACACGAGTGGTTGGCATATGAAACCGCTCAAGTGTGATTCGTCCTTTAAAGTCCGACGGGTATATGAAACGAAGCATTTTGCCTGCAATGTTTTATTGCAGATGTGAGTCAGGTGATGTCACCAAACCTTTTCTAATCCTGTCTTGTCTAATCCTGTCTTGTCAGTGTTAATGCTTTGTTCACCATGTGAGCTATTTTGCATTGCTGGTGACCATTTGACATGACTGAAAACCGAGAGCTGGCTATAAACTGACTCATATTCTTCGTGTTGCGAAATGCCATGTCGAGCACTGGGTGCGGTGTGGAGGTGCGTGTAGGCCATCCGGTGCGGAAGTCTGTGACTTCCCTGCGGTGTTTTTACGACACTTTTGGAACGGATGACACCAGTACACTTAAATGTGCAGAATTGCGTTAAACTTGTGTTACTTGCATCCAGGCTAAAAAAACTAAAAAATAATTGAGCAACAATCCGTTTCGGACAGGAACTGTTTAATCAAGGCCGTGAAATCGGCTCATCGCATCAAGCTATCTTTCGGAGGACTGGGCCATTGAGGCAGTATGTTTGTTGCTTACTAAATAAAGGACCGCCAGGAGCGGGTGAACGTAGCCAAAAGTACACCAAAAGGCTGGTGTACGCGACGTGCGAGGCAGCCATGCTCGAGCTCAGGGGCAGATGAAGGGCGCCTAGGGGTCCAGTACCCGGCGTTTATGGAGCACCAGCGCGCCGTCATAGAGCGCCACCAGGAATGGGCGCTCTGCCTCCGCCACGGCCTCCCATCGGGGGACAACACACCAACAACGTAGTGGAGGCGGCTGTGCGTGTCCTCAAGGACAGCGTGCTGCATCGGTGAGCGTACCTTCAACAAACTGTCTATGACCAAGTATACCGTTTGGGGCAATATTTGACATGTGTGTTGAGCACGTGTCACTGTCCCATGTTTATTAATCCGTCTGCGTGCCGCCCATCATCGTCTTCTTTTGTCCCAGTGGATGACAGAAAAACACACCCCACATAGAAGTTGTAACGAAGCCTGTGGGCTTCGGTTTGTCCCCTGAACAAACAAACCGATGCGATTCGTCTTCTATACTTAAGAATAGTTTTTAAGCGCATATTTTGTCAAAAGTTTGCAACCGGTTGAGGTATGTGTCTTCATTGAACTTTAAGTATTGGGTGCATTAAGAAACAGTGCGAACTTCGAATACAGAGCATGGAAGTCAGGTATACATTTCGCGCATTGAGTGGCATGCTTGAGGTGGGCTAGGTCAGATACGTGTTACGGTTTCAAATTTATTGCTCACATTGCCATCAGCATTGGAAATGCCGGACTGTATTGTATTCCCATTACACGATGGATTTACTGAGAGCAGTGACTCGCATAACGCGGGGAACTTAGTGAGTCAATGAGCTTGATTGATTGAGCTGTCAGTGCTGAGTTTATCAGAGTCACCAATCTTCACACAATAATTGTTGTAACTAGCAGTCTGCCTGCAAATCCGACGCGGTAGATCTGCCCTCCCCTCATGCACATCCATTGTCGGTAATTCTCGCCGCACATTCACCGCACGTATGAATCTGAGCACGCACATCGGATGAAGTCAACATTTCTTCGGATAGTTGTTTCAGTTTGACTGAAATATGACTTTTGTTTATGTTTTTCGTAAAGAAGTGGTAAAACCAAAGGGCATTGCAGATGAATTGCACTGCGTTGCAGCATCACAATTATTTCATGATATCGTCTGGTGCTTCTGTCGGGCCACCGCCGGATGAAGTTCACGCATCTGAATGCTTGTCGTGCAAACTGGCGCGATGCCTTACCGCTCTGTCCCCACAGACCGCAATCGAACACGCCTGTCAGGCTAGTGGCGTCAACATTACATCCTGGCATATTCAAGGTATATTATCGAGGACGGAGTGAGAGTGAGTGGGAATAGAAATGGGAATGGGAGTGGTAGCGGGAGACAGACAGACACGGACACGGACGACAGACATAGACACGGACACGGACACGGACACGGACACGGACAGACAGATGGACGGACCGACGGGCGAACAGACAACGGGCCGACGGGCGGGCAGCGATTTCGAAGGGTCGTGATGTTGCATGCATATTTATGACTTAGACGCAGCCAATGGCTGGTAGACAGAAAAATGGGACATTTTCCAAATCCGTACAGACCCTGACAACACAACTATAAAAACAAGCAATTATATCAGATATATCAAGTCAATCCAGTTCCCACATACTATGAAACCCGATACCTGATACAAAAAGTAGATGGCTATGCGAGGTGCAGATTTCTAAGCCAAAAGGTCTCAATGACGCGTGCAAAAGGCTGCCCGAAACACAGACGGCTAGGCCGGAAGGTTTCAAAGACCCGTGCCGAGTATGAGGTTTCAAAGTGATTTCCCACAGGGCATCAGCACTCCGAGTATCAGTGCTCAAGTCATTGTTCCTCCTTACTTGTACCTCGCATTAGTTGTAACACGTTTTGCAAAGAATACTTGCAGTGCGTGCTTATGAGAGCTCAAAACATGCTGGCGTTATCTCAAGCGGTCTCAAACTAGAACTTAAACAAAGTCGGAAACAATAGGAGGCTTGAACGTTTTCAGGGCATTGGAACTGAAAGAACGATATAGCAGCTTGCAAACAGGACCATGCTGCAATGGTTGGCCAGAAAGTCAGTTGTATATGTAGACTACACACGATGAGGACGCACATTGCCTTCTTTCAATGAAATCTGTCGATTTTCAACAAATAATTGGACTGTTCTTTCTTGGCAGGACGACGTGATACGCCAGCTGGATGGTTTGCCAGCCTGAGGGCGGAGGCCAGCCCAGTCACAGAGCCGACACCAGGGCCGTCCGGGGAGGCCGCCGAAACATCAGCCCCTCAGCCTCTCACGGACAACGTACGGGGCCGAGTCTATGGCAGCGATGACGATGAATTCGTAGATTCCCCGTCACGCCACACCGCCAGACCTGTCGGCGCCCGCTGTGGTTCGCAGCCTCCCTTGGCGATGCCTGACCCGACGGCCGGTGCGCGCAACACCCTGTCGGATCTCCTGGGAAAGATGCAGGAGTTCATTATCCAAGATCTCGACGACCATCCCTAGCAATGCCCGACGTGGGACAACGCGCTGTCAGCATGCATGGCGGACTGGTGCGCGGCCATGTCCTCCGTCGCCCGCCAGAGCCAACTCTACGCGCAGCGTCAGCTCGGTCAGCGAAAGAGCGTGGCCGTTATCCCTGTCCTCCAGCCGAAGAGGCGGACAAGCTGTCCACTTCGTGGACGGCGGCGCGTGCTCGCCGGCCGTCCTTTAAAGGCCGTAAGGGTCGACCACCCGTACAAGAGGGACATGGGGCAGCGGACGTGTCGCAGCGCCGCACAGCCTGCAGGACTGTGTGCAACAAAACCGAGCGCTGGGTCGCTAAACATGGCATGCGGAGTTGATGTGAAATACATGCGATGATGGTGTTTGATGATTTATCTGATGGTCTGATGATTTGTACCCTGTGAAGGGGAATTGTACTCCGTGTGTTTGTGATAGGCCCTCTGGACGTAATAAGTTATGTTTGGTTTGTGCGGTTGATAAATGCACTGTGTCTGTATTGGTATGTTCTGTCGCTCGGAATACACTCGCATGGCATGCTAAAGCTGGTGATCTCATTCATATCAGCGTCGACAATTTTATGTCTTCGAATGTTGAGCCGGCATTATCGTACGCGAACTACTGGATCATCACAAGGAGAAGCCAATGATGTCCGGTGCAGTGCACCATCTCATCTAATGGCTAGGTGATTAAATGACTACGGCTGACGGGGTTTCAAGAAGTGTGAAGAGGTGCCAGTTGACAAAGCGCGAGGTCTGTCTGCTGCAATCCGGATGTCGTGCTTTATACAAGGTACAACATGAAATATGCTAGAAATATAGGAGATCATAAAATAAGCATGGTTTAGATTCCGTTGTCTTGAGAACGGATATCCAGGAACGTCCGCAATCATAATTTCTAGGGGGCATAAATTCCCATCGGAGCTCTAGTCCCGCAAAATCTGTTGAGGAAGGGGGTCAGCGCGGGATGAGACTGGGGTATCACGAGCATTGATTACGTCTAAACGTTTGTGAACACGTCTTAATGTTGTTCGTGCGTCTAAATGTCTAAATATGAAACAGGGAACCAAGAATTGGGAATAAGTCTGAGGATAAGGCATTTTTCAAGATCCTCCGAGGAAATCTGAATTCGGGGATTTTCATCAGTACGTGTGATTTTGAAGAGATCCGCGCCAATATGGAATAGTTAGGCGGCAGTGAGAGGAGGAGGGGGCGGAGCGTACACTCGTGGGCTAAGATAGGATTAAGATATCCCGAGAAGTCAAGACCCTTCACGAAATACAGTCTTCAGCCCTTGGACCACGTAGCAATCCTACGATCATTGGACAACTTTGTGTGACACTCAAAGTATTAGTATTTATAAAACATACACAGAAACAAGAGAAAGAAGCAAACACCAAATGTTTGGGAAATATGCGTTGCCATTCCATCACTTCAGCGAATGTATGTCGGACGATGTTTTAGTGGTCTGAACTCTTCTCGTTGTTGTTGAAATTCGGCCACGGAGCCTCAGGAAAATATAAATGCGCATGCAAAATGAGATCCGTAATGCATTATCAGTCATCTCTAATACTAGTGCACCCTGATATAACTGCTGTTGCGCAGCAGCACTCTCACTCTTGATAATCCTTTGACATTAAGTCGGTTCTTTCCAGTCATTCATAACTTATAAGCTGTTATCTCATAGGCTTGACATAGAACAGTCAACCATTGTAATACATTGTGTAATGACACAGGCCAGGTGTAATCGTGGCACTACTTCAGTGCTGTACCATGGCATGGCGTAATAAACAATAATTGGTTTTTGTGTTGCAATCTCTGCTGCTTTCATAATCAATTTAATCATGAAAGGGTTGGTCGAGCATGCATGCTTGGATTGACTCCGCATCTGACACATGACTCACCAAAAACACATGATATGCAAAAGTATTATCAATCAAACACAGCATGCAAATTACTTTCAGCAAAGCGCACAACCAATGGCATCACTTGCTCAGCCTGTTTTAGAAATCCACAAAACATGGGTGATAGAGATACAAACACGTCATCTGCTTCCACGGGCATGCAACATGCTGCAGCCCTCAGGCTGTTTCCCTAAAAAATGTTGGTCACACAAGTAATAACACATTTATAACAAGAAAATATCACATATGAAACTACACTGCAAACCTGCTGACCTTGCAGAACTGTAGACATGACAAGTGCATGAAGTTATGGTTAGATGGGCGAAATGCAAGAAAGTGGTGGAGCTGCTAATGCACACAGGGCTCATAATAAAAATATTAAGTGCGATCCAAGAAACCAGCGGCAATACTTCTCCGCCTTTTTCAGCACCCAGCATCTCACAAGTTGCAGCAACTATCACATCCGTGACTCACAAGCAACGCTTGCCTGCATACAATATTCAGAGCTTTTTATGGAAAGACAATTCTGCAAAGCTGTAGCATGTGAGCTTATACCAACCATGTGCATTAATGAACTGCGCAGACCGGCGCCTACTGTCAAAATGAATTGCTAACAAAATGGCATGCCATGGACTAATTATATGGCGTAATGCTTCAAAAGGCTCAACATGTTGGCAAGATTGTAGTGAAGTAGCAAATTTTCTTTGAACACCCCTGCAGCAACATAGGTGCTAGCGTTTCTCTTAGTTTATGAGTATCACTTCCTTGTCCCATTCAAGCACGAACATAAAGGTGGAGACAGGTATCGACACATCCCATCTTGTTCGGAGTCAGTAGACTTACTTAAGAATACCAAAACAATGCTCTCTGTGAGCAGTACAAACCTTGCACGCACACTCCCCATCACATCGAGATCAATACAAGCCACTGGCACGCACCACCAGTGATCACACCCATTTCAAGCCCCTGATTCACACCCTTTTGTAAAATGAGTGTGATTCCACACTTGCACAGCTCGCGGGGCTTTCAATTTGCAGGTTTTGTCGCAATTTCCGCACAGGTTCCTAGCCAGAACACCGAATTTCACCGTGACCTCCCTTCGAAAGAGTCCGAACGGGGGATGATGGTAATGCAGCCCAAGAGGCTGCATTTGAAAGATACATTTTTGTCCAAATTTAAATTTGTCGTGCAATATGTGCTAAATATTTTTGCAAAATATACCACTTAGACTGCTGTAATGTTTCCCTCATTGCATAACAGGTAGCGCCCAATGACCCATAATGCGTGAGTAGTAGAAGAAAAAAACACCAGCGATAGAAAATATAGGTTTCCGTCGTCTTTAAAAAAACATTCGCGAGAGCGCCATTTTTTTCGGCGTCGTATTTTTGCAGACAGTTGCGTTCTTTTTGTAACTTTTGGCCCATGGCCTAAATATAAGGAAAAACGCCCCGTTGACGAGGATTGCCGCACAACCCGAAAGTGCTCACGCTTATGTTCGCGACACGCATTCAGCAGCGAAATCTTACTAACAGCCGGTCACCTTCCGCAGATTGCATCATATGTGCCGCATTACCGCTTTTGCTTATGTGTCAGCGGCCATGCTGTTTTTGACCATAGGCAGAAAACAGCCTGTAATATCACGGCGATCGTGTGACGTTTCTATGAAATCATCATAGTGGAGGTGGCTTCGACAGTCCCTCAATAAACCTTTTGCCACTTTGGCAGGGGTGCAACTCAGGAACCAGTGGGCTTTGGGTCTTAAACAGGGCATGACCGTGAAATGCATCCAAAGGTTTTCGAGATGGCTATTTCAGTTCAAAACCCCATATAAAGGTGTAATATTCCCTTTGACATAATCGCAATATTCAGTCCCCGTACCCGTAACCTGAATGGAGTGTTTCGCATTTGTTGCGTGGGTTTTGAACAAAATTGACGGCGGGCCACAGAAAGTTGTGTCATTCCAATGGCCACGCGGCGACCAGTGGAAAGGAAGCTACATGATTGCCGAACTGCTCATATCTGGTGTTTGTGAGCACGATTTAAGGAAATAACTGCAGTCAATCAGCTTTCAATGTTGCGCATGTTTCCCCCACCACCTTGAAATGCACGAGCAAATGTTGTTTTATCCTTCCCATATCTTCGCTAAAATATCGTAAAAAGGTAAAAAGCTACTTCTCACCTACTATGGGCACCACTTTATGGCAGTGGCTGGACCACCAGGTGGATGAAACAAAACTACAAGACCAAAATGGCATTTCGTAAAACTAAGCTTTCCCGATTCGATGAGAAACATACACTGGATGGAGGTGGGGTGGGACAGCTCTCAGTACAGTCAACCAGCGATTTACACATCTTAGTTCTCCCGATCCGGGAAGACACCTTACAATTTCACGCGAACTGAATTATGCCAAAAAACTTGCCAATTTTTGACATCAAATGACCCACTTCACACAGAGCAGGTTGATCATCCTTTGGTTTTATAACGTGACCGGCGTGTGCGCAGCACTGCATCATTACAGACACTTCTGTAATAATAGTACTGTTCATTCCTCAATACATGTATCTAAGGTGACAACCCACCTGTGCTGAATTGATAAAATTGCTGCTCGGCCTATTTCACGTGAGATAACAGTAGCACCCCTGTACATAATGGTGCAAGATCATCATTGTGTAAATTGTGTACCCAATTCAAAATCAGGCAATACTCTTAAAATTCATATATTCAAAAATAACAAGTTTCTCGGCTACGTCAATGCACCCGAGAATACCTCGACCAGTCACTTGGCACGCAACGCTTCACAGCCGGCAGCCTATGCCACACTATTCAGAACTGACTCGCTGTGCAGTAACTGAGGCATTACATGATCGCTCATCAGGCGGAACGCCTCAAATGAGTCACATGTAAACCGAGACAATGTGACTCCGCAAAAAACAAGACGTATCAGATTGGCCTTAAGGCATCTGAAATTATCTTACAACAATCCGATACTCCAAACACCAATCCCGCCATTGCACCGCTGCCCATCAAGAGTTCTACGACTGATAAACGCGATTACAATTCAACGCCACGCACCAAAAATGCCGCTTGCAAAGCACTGCCAACTTAAAGTACAACAACCTAAGCCAAGTCTCGACTCAGGTTCCAGCACGAAGCTAGAACGTGTCGATACAGATTGGTCAAAACTTCGAAATACCCAGGGTGCCATTGCCCTAGGTGGAACGCCATAATGCTCGTCGTTTTACAGAAAAGCCGGCGAAATGCACAGTCGGAAGTCAGCCGCGCGCACGGCTGGTTCAACCTTTCGCGCCTTAAGGTGTATGCCGGGAGCCGGTAAGGCAGCTTGCCCTCGTCGCGGCGAAGAACCTGTCATGCAATCAGTAAGTCTAGGCTCATTCGCGAGCGGCATGTGCCATAATGCGATTAACAAAAAGTAGGGAACGAGAGAATAAATCGGCCAACACGCTCATGCAGTTTTCAATGCTAACTCACGCATAGTTTTGACGGTAGCGGCTTGTATTCGGTGCCCACTTTTAAAACTCTGCCCGTAGCAAACTGTATTGCAATTTACGGCGCAACGGTGCGTTCCGCAGCTTGCAATGCGACTGACGTGTCCCAAGCGGCGTTCGCTCCCACCAGTGGCCACGGATGTCAGCTGAGCGCTGCTGCACGCCGTCCCAGAAGACATGCAGCGGCGTGTTCTGCTGAGCTGCCTGGAAACGTGCTGGAAGGCAGTGGTAGCCAAGGCCGGCAGACATGTCACGATCCTTAATCCGCGCGGAGCTCACATCTCGCACCGCTTCGCAGGAGCCGTAAGCCCTACCCCGAAGCAGCGGAAGCCAAACCCGACAGGCCTGCCACGCTGACCGGCCTACGCGGACCCCATGCCTCGCACCACTTCGCAAGAGCCTCAAAAAACGGGGGGAGGGGGATACAGACCCATGCGGCCCAAATTCACGTGAGGCTATTCGCAAAAACGCCGCAAACAGGTCACTCGCATAGACGGACCTCTTCCCCGGACACACCTGCCTCGGGGCACGGCCGTCCAAGTGATGCCCGCAGCGGCCGCCACTCTTAGGGACCCGCGCGTGACGGTGACCCGCTTACGAGGAGAACACAATGACCTGAGCGAGGCAAACAAGGGCTCTCGAACCGAGGAGATCGTCATTCCGAACAGGCACCGGTTAAGTCAAAGACCGAGGTGACCGTCGCACCAGACGTGACCGGCACTTCTTACTACTCCCGGGGCGAAAGGTACATCCTGAACGCCCTGAAGCCGCTGGCCCTGTAATGGAACAAACCAATCTCCACCACAGCGAACTCCAATGCTGCAACGGAACCAACTATCCACATCCCCAATCCAACCGGCCCCGTCTGTGCGCTCACCCTCATCCAATGTCTTCGCCGAGTCTCGCCCAAGGACATGGCTACCCGCAAGGGAGCAGAGCCAGCCTCATTGAAGCAACTACTGGGGGGGGGGGGGGGGGGGGGGGGAGGGGGAAGCAACGCAACGCAGTCGACAGCGACCAAAAAAATGAAGAATAGTGAGCTGAGCGGGGCCCTAATGCTAAAAAATCAGACCTGGTACGCTAAAACCCGACCATTCAGCGGTGTCTTCCGCTGCTGCGTCTTCGGCGTCATATCCGGCACGCCGAACTCAGCAGCCAGGAGCTCCGCCGCCACATCCAACGTGCCACAGCGGCGGTGCAACATACCGCCGTTGTGGTATCGAGGCTGGCATCGTATTTCAACTTGCTAAAATAGCTGTCAGGACTGTAAATGTTCTTCCCATAGTAGTCATCCTAGTATTCTTCCCATCGTTGGTAATCAGCCGCAAAACATCCTCCCGTCTGCGATAACGCTGAGACAACGCTTCCCACCTTGTGTGGAACTCAAGCCTCGCATTGGCCTGCTTGCCTTAACACGTGTGGAGCACGTAAGTGATCTAAACCTCATGCAGTGACAGGAACTAGGACGGGAGGTGGAGTACTAATCGCCGAACACCGTCATTCCCGACAAATGGCATGGGGCTTATATTAACCATTCGAGAACGCACAGAGGCCACCACCTAGCCGCGAAATATCCTTCAAACTGTGATAGCACCGGACATCTGCGTCCAACCTAGTGCATGACCCCGCTTGCTCGCGCTGGCCTTTGCCATGTGTGTACCCAACCCTGACTTAGGTAAGTTGCGCTTTCCTATAAGATGCAGTGCTTTGGCCTGAAATTATATTTGAACCATAATCCTGTGGAAAGTAACGTTCTGAACTTGTGGGAAATATCCCTCGAACATCAACACTTAAATGTACTGCTTACGCTGGATGAACTGAGTGGTGAAGCGGCGTCACTATTCCTCGTGACATGTTTGTGCGTATTTCTTCCCGCCCGGGCCATGATCCCTATGAAACCCGTCTACCCACCCACAGATCAGAATATTGATCTCTTTTGTTTCCCCGTGACACCAGAATGACCGCGAAGGGAACAACTGTCTTCGCCTTTATAGCACATGAGCATGGGACTAATTTTTGGTCGGTACCATTCTAGTGTATGCTTTCTTTCCCGGTGATTTGCCCGAAATCATATAAACACAATCCCCTCATAACAGTGTGCCTGTCATGTAACTGCAATGGTGGAGGCCGGGATCATGGGGAAGCAGTTATGATACCACCCTGCTTATTTGTGGGCATGGACCACAGTTCCAAGCACCATCCAGAGTACCTCCCCGTCCCCCAGTGTCCTCTCTGTCCCAAGAAATTACATCTAACGTCGTTTTCCTGGGTAGGATGTTTGATACAATGCCCGGTGCCAAAACGCTCGCTAGCCCACCGGGGCGGTGGCGAACTACCGAACCGTAGTAGTTGACCAACTACGGTGCGTCCGGTGATAAACGACTGAGGTCTGCTCTTGCCAGTGAGCTAGAATCGCGTTTGAGCTTCGGTGAAAGTGAAAAATTTCATCGCAAGGAGACCGTGCTCGAGCGGAAAACTCAATTAACAAAAGTTGGAACGTACGAGTCAGCAAGATACGCTCCATGAAATAACGACGTGCATTTCAAGTTGGCATGGAAGTAATGCCATACATGTGATAAAACTGTTTTTAAACATCTTAGGTGATTACAGTGAAACAGAACACATTCAAAATTGTACTTTCGTAACAGTGTGGTGAGTATCAAGAACTATGTAACACAAATGTTTTGACGCTATAACTTGCATTTCCCCTCAACAGGATCTGTTTAAACATACAGAACAACACAAAGGAAATTGAGCAACAAAAACGACAACACAACATTCCAAAAGCATAAAGCATTCAAACATAAAAGCCTCAGACTTCTGCACATCAGCGCATCACCAAATCAAACACAACTGGCACACCTCTGGATGAAGATGACGTCAGAAAATACCAATATTATGTTAGTATTTCTTGCAAGATACCAATGCTTGTCCACATGAAAATAACTTAAGTCCCACGTAAAGAAGCCGTACCTCAACTCATCCTGTCTAACCTACTTGTATCGCATCGGCATTTGTGAGTGACTAATGTTTGCAAAATTCCTACTGCCACTTGCCATGCAAGTAACCAACTTGATCTTATTCAGGGTAGCAAATACGGTCAACATCATCTAATCTTTTTCTTGACATACGGTCAACATCATCTAATTTTTTTCTTGGCAGTAGCAGCTGTGATAAAACGTGACACAACTTATTTTTGGCTGGTTTCAACTTGCCTTTTGGTTCAATTCATTTTTGTCATCTTGTTGATACCACACAAAAGTCAGCACACAAATCAAAAGCCCTCAAGTTCCTTCGAACAACTTATTCTGGTTTATCATGGTTAGCCTCTCTCAGGGGAGATACTGGGTATGCTTCACAAAACGATCTGTCTTCTCCAAACGTAACGTAACTTCCAGGTGCCCACAAAACCAGTTTTGCTGCTTTCCTTTTCAGCTGCAGCAAAGCATCCAGTTAGGTTGTAATTCATTTTTCATTACCTCAAGTGTGAGGCGTTCACTGAACATTTTATATGTGAGGGTCTGACCATTTGCTAAGAACTGATATCCGCCTCATGCTGTAATTTCTATACAGTTAAGGGTGTCCCTGTGTTAAAAATGTAGCACATATCTACAGCACAGTCAGTTGCCAGTCAGCTAACTAAGGACAATATCTGGCTAAAGCAGACATGAGGGACCACTTCAATATATTTGACTCAAATCATCGAGAGTATGGATACAAATATTCCAATTGCGATGCACGAAAACTTGTGTACAAATCGTGTTTTGAAAGTAGGCAAATTTAGCAATTAGTTGCTCCACAAGAGAAACTTCCTGGCTTTTTACGCGCACGCTAATTTCCAATCCCCACACGAAAAGTCCGCATCTTTCGCAATGTTTGCTGACAGACAGGGTTATCCGACCCAGCAACAAAACATAAATATCAATTTTGTCCACCAAACTACAAGATTAAAGTGTGAAATTAGTACGAGCAGGCCTACATGATAAAACATAATTTCAGTACCAAACAACTCGGTATTAGCTGCGCCAGGTCTATCCCAAAGCCATGTGCGCTAAGAAAAGGTACCGTGATGAGACAGTGAACCTAGAACGGCTTAGATATATCGTTATTGAGTCCCGCCATGAACCAAAAAACAGCGAATTGGGGCTTAACAGGGCAAAGCGGCGCCAAAGATAGCTCCGTGCTTTAAATGGTCTCCTTCATTCAGGATGGACTGTTCACTCTTAGGTGTACGTTAAACATGTTTGGACGGCTGGGAGTTACTCCAGTTCATGTATGAACTGGTGCAAGGTTGCAGTAAGAACATTTGGCAGAAAAATTGGTAAACAATTTTAAACTAGAGTTGGTATCTTTAAAGGCAATCGGGATGGGGGGAGGGGGGAAATGTAGGGGTATCACACACGTATAACAATAAAAATTATCAGGCTGAACCGTCATCTCAAGCGTGCCAGGGTGGCTGGTGCAATGGGAGTGGCGGTCTTCGGTAGAGCAGAACGCGCCGGCAGAGGTCCTGGATCCCCTTCCCCATGCAGCAAGAAGGCGTGTGTGGAGGATGACCGTCGTTCCTCAGGTGCTCCCTGACTGTCGCGTTTTCCAGATCGAGCCGTTCACAGAGGTGCTGCTCCAAAACAGATGACCGGAAGATCATTTTGAGATCTCGGCAAGCAGCTTCTGGCTCGGCAGCGTGCATACTGTAACAGCGACGCGGGACATCATGGAAGGACACGTGCCGTGCACCACACCACAAGATGACACCCTGTACAGCGCGCACTAGACTTAACATTGTTGGGTGTGACGGGGGGCAGACGATGCCGCGGGTGCGCATGGTTGGGAACACAGCATACCACCATCGCCCCTTTCGGATCACGTCCGGATACTTCCGTCGTTAAAGCGACACTACTCGAGGCAGTTGTACGCAATACTAGGAGTGCCCAGGCCAGTTTCACCCTCTTCCATCGCTACCTCTTTGGTGGGATTTGCACCACTCGGCAGAGATTCAGAAAATGTTAGTGCCATGGTGCACTGGAAGCAGGGGAGCGATGAGTCGCAGACGTAGCAGACTGGCGGTGAAATTCAGAAAAGTAAAAAAGGTAGATGGTGTGTATTTGTTCGTAATCGTGAAATGGAACTGAGAACGGCAGCTTGACATGCTTGTCAATGTCGAGAGTCGATACCGATTTGACATGTTATGACTGAATAGTGATTTTGCAGATCTTATCACGTACTTCGATGCGTAGTGATGATGCTATGTGATGATATACATTTAAAACGTCTGGGATCAGAGCCCGCACGGAACAATGAAAATTTCATGATCTGTGAACCCAGCATCAGATCATAACCTTCCAAGCCAACAATGAAATTCCACAATCAAAGCGTCATGACACTCTCATGCGGTGTAGTGTTGAGATCTCCACCCAGGTTTTCCACTTCATACTATGATTAGCGAGGCTTACCGATTTGCCGGTTGGTTGTTCGATCTTTGTTGCGGATGTGAAGGGGTTTCAGCCTTTAAGTTTCGCTATTTGGATGCACTTGGCCATATGCGGGCATTTTCCGCCCATTCGCCTAGAAACAGCGTCCCCCCCTGAGATGTCACAGCCTTGTGGTGCACCGTCATCATGCTTGATAGTGTGGTCGTGGTATGGCTGATGTGCAAGTTTGGTCGACGTGACAACGCTGGTCGTTTTCAGTGCTGGGTTATAAGTGGATACGTTGTCCTTCATAATAAGGTTCGGTATTCGGGGACTCGGGGAAGAAATTAGGGGTTTATGTGTTGGGGTTTGGTGGGAGGCAGATACGTGACATATTGCGACTAGCCCTCCTCGGCCTTGTGCGCAGTCGACATACGCACGCGCACGCACACACGCACACGATATATATATATATATATATATATATATATATATATATATATATATATACATGTATGTATTGTATGTATAACATTTGTCTACAAATATATATATATATATATATATATATATATAACGTACATGTTCGAAATGGTGTGACCCGTCCTTTACACAAACCTTAAATTGCATTATCGTTGTAAGACAGAAAAGTCACTAAAGCCTGCAAAAATTGTAGGCTATCAACGCACAGGACAGCATTTCAACACCATGATGGCGACCATGTAGCTTCATGCAAGATGCGGCCTCATTTGTCCTGACCTTGGTGCATGGTTGCCACTGACTGTAATGCATAAGATTAAGACCGATGTTGCAAGAAGTGAAGATGCTGATGGGACAACGTAAAGCAAATATATTCTCGGTATGTGTTAAATATGTGAACTAAAGCAAAGATATCCCCCACAATAAAATGTCAACATTAGTCCTATTGACCATATGGATTATGCAACAGTATAATAACATACATCCCTGGAAATGCACACCACACACCTTTTTCAAGAAAACTGAGCAGTGCAAAAAAAGATCGTCTCAGATAACGTTCAGCACTATACGCACACAAACACACACACACACACACACACACACACACACACACACACACACACACACACCCACACACACACACACACACACACACACACACACACACACACACACACACACACCCACACACACAGAAATCTGTGTATATATATATATATATATATATATATATACATGTATGCATATACATATATGTATATATATATATTCTATATATGTATATATGTATATATACATGTGTATATATATATATATATATATATATATATATATATATATATATAGTGCTTTTGCAACAAGTGCTTTACAAAACAAGTGCTTTAGCCTGAATCCGATGAGCACATTCCACACTTTGACGTTGGATAGATGCCGTCAGAAGTGGATCAGGTTTTGTAGTCTGTAAGTCATAAGAATCAGGAAACGATGCTCCTTTGATCAGGGTGATGCGGAATCACGGCACGACCATTTGACAGCTGTTTTAGAAAGACAGGCTGCTAGAAAGGCTGTATCGTGAAAGGATGCACTTCCACCGGGGAATTGACGTCTATTCAATCGAAGTGCGCTTTCCCAGGGATGAATTTTTAACCACAACGATGTTTTTGGGACATTCGTGCGCGTCTATCTTAAAAGAGCAGGACATTACTTGCTTATGTCATGTCCCGTCTCTTTACGCGTGCTTAGGTGAAAGGCTGCATTTCTACAACGGATTTTGCACTTTTATTGGTCCGGAGCGCACCAGTCAAATATTGGATGGATTTTTCCCGACCGATCGTGCGACTCGGACCGACGCGCCAAGCACGTTTCCCGCGCCAGCGGCGGTATGCTCCGCGTTATAACCGGGCGGCGGCCGCTCGTACACGGTCGCCGCGCTGACGCCCGGCCAAGGCAGCTCGTCCACAAGAGTCGCACTCGCATCAAGGAGCCACTCCTCGGGCACGACGCGCGTCAGCGTGTCGGCTCGGTTCTCCGCCGATCGCACGAGCGCCACCGACAACCGCAGCCGCAGCTTACTGACCAGCTGACAGACAATTGCGACGCGCCGCCGGATCAGCAGCTCGCCGCGCGCCTTGGTTCGGAGGCGCGCGCGACCACTGATGGCGTCATCAAGCCAGCGATGAACGTTAGCCGAGTCGGTGCGGAGGTCGATTGTCCGTCCTCCTCCGGCGACGGCCAGGCTGCCGTCTCGGATGGCCGCGTCCAGCTCGGCCATGTTGATGTGCGTGGCTTCACCCCGTTTCAGCCAGCACGCGTCCTCGATGACGTCACCGTTCGCCGACTTTACCACGACCCCCGTGCCAGAGAACTCGCGTCCGTCCAGATGACCATGTCTTCACCTTCCACGCACCACGCGCCACGGGCCGGGTCGTCACTGTTCAGGCGTCCTGCGACTAGCCCATCTGAGCGCGCAGCGCTGCATCCTCGGTGACGTCATCCCACGTCTGCGTCAGTTGGTTCACACGCCGTTTGAGCCAGGCCGCTGGAGGCGTAAGCCATCCGCACACGGGCGGGTGTGCGACCAGTCGCCCACACCACGCAAACACGGCGCGGCGCGTCACGCGAGCCGGCGGAGCGCCCACAGAGTTGTCCCGCACCCATCGCAGCTCTCTGCCCTGTCTGGACGCGCAGGCCCAGCAGCCGGGCCCCGCTGGCCGCCCGCTCCGGAGGTTTACAGTCTAGCCCAAACTCTGCGAAGTGGGCCACCACACACTGAGCGCATCTCAATTTACGAGATCACCGCGTGTGGAAGGACAGTACGCTGCACGTCCGGCTCTTGTTCCAGCACGGAACGCACAACGGCCTTTATCACCAGAGAGGCGATGTTCAGACCGAAACCTAAGCGCGTCAAACAAAACTGCTGGCCCCGAATCATCAGTCTGGAGAGGCTAGAGTCGCTCCTCTACATGCACCTGCAGGTACGCACGCTTGAGATCTACCACCGCCACGTTCGCACCGTGGCGGTGCCATCTCCGGAGCTGATCAGCACACACGTCAGCGTCGGCTGTGTCGGCCGTCACAAAACCGTTCGTCTCGCGCTAGTCCATCACCGGGCGCACCTTGGATTTGTTGCACTGCTGCACAGCCATCAACGGCACCAGCCCCCTCGCCGCCCCATGGTGACCCTCATCATACGGCACCAGCCAACCCTGTGCGCCCCACGCGTCCAACTCGGCGTCGTACTCGCGACGAGCGGCTGGCGGCACAGCATACTGGGCGACAGTGTTCGGCGGACAATCGGGTCCCACGCCGTCCGACCATTTTCAAGCAACGGTCCACCTCCGCCCCGCCGCGTCGAAGCACACGCTAAAATCCGGGGCATCCACGCTCAGCGGGACGCGACACGCGGCCCCACAAAAGCGAACCTCAGACGGGGACAGTACGGTCATACCCCCCCCCCCCCCCCCAGCGCCGAGATGCCTGCCACCCCGAGGACCACGTCCACCCCTAGCGGCCGCTTCCCCACCACCACCGTCTCGAGCGAGGCGCCACGGCCCGTCGGCACTTCCACAACCACACTGCCGACCCCGCAGCACCTCATCTCACTTCCACTGATAGTAGTCACTCGCACCCGCCGCGGCGTCCACCGCGCGCAGAAGGGCCCGGCCATCCACCCTCAGCCGCGTGACGGACAGCGCATCGCCAAGTGCTGCGCAGGGGAAGACGGCGGTGCTGTCCCGTCTCCTCCGGCTCCGTTTCCCGGTCCCTGCCGGCACCTCGCCGCGATGTGACCGAGTTCTCCGCAAGCCCAGCAGCGCAGGCGACGCGGGGCGCGTGGCGGTTCACCGTGCGACGACACGCAGCGCTGGCCGGGGGATGGCGCCGCGGCCCGGCGCAGCACTGCTGCCGCCGAGACCCGTTCACTGAGAACGGTAGCAGCTAGCGTAGGAGCAGAAGCAGTCGCTTGTAGACTAATTGTCGGTGTCACCCCGCTGGTCATCACGGGGTCTTGCACCGACGGGTCCGGAATACCCGTCGCCATAATGCCGAAATAGCTTGCATTTGAATTACGATTCGAATACTAAATGCTAGGTACAGTGTGACGGTACAATCAAAGCGTTACAGAATCGAAAGGATTACGCAGGCGACCCTCGTCCACGTTCCTTCGCGCCACCCAGCCGGCCGCCCGCCGCCGCCGTCCGCGCCGGCAACAATACATCTCGTTAAATCCATTTTTAGCCATGTTAACCCTTGCAAATGGCACGTAGAAACGGCCGATATACTGAGAACGCTGGACGGATGTAGCCAGATTGAACAGTGACGTTAGGTGAGCGCAGTCAAGCCTGTGATGATATAAGTTGTATAGAAATAAGATATCAGACTGAGCAAAGCGGGCATTGCAGATGTTTTGATGAAAGCGAGAAGTGTGTGCTCAATGCACAGTGTTCATGCTCCAGGGGAGGACACCGTGACTGGCTACTCGAACCTAACCACATGAGAAAGCGATGTTCTGTCTTTCGAGCCGGGCGTTAACACGAGAAAACGTAAGATCGAGTCGCGTTACTCCCAGCTTGGAAGAGGAAACAAACATAAAGAAGCAGGCGAACAGGTAGTGCAGACCCGACAGGAATTGCGTCATGCAATAGGCAAGGATAAATCACACATGAGAAGGCACTCACAGCCAAAGTCAGCTAATGACAGCCGGCTATAACCACCCAAAAAGCTACACCCACTCATTCACAGTGTTCGTAAAGGCTGGTCAGTCGCACGGAGGGGCAATTAACTGGTCATTTTCGTCCTGGGTCTTAACTGGATGTCCAGGGAGTCCACCCAGCTAAGCGGAGTTTGTTGCTAAGAGAACCACTGGAGCCAGCGCCATGAATTTAGGCGCGAGTGCATGGACACAACTATATCAATACGTAATTATGGAGCACGAAGGAGATTAAATATGAAGTGAGTTACATACGTACAGGGCAAAAAACTGCAATATCTTCAAATATGTTGGTTACGGTAATATGTATTCATGACATGCATCCGGATCATGTCTCGACGACGTTTTTTGATGCAGAGATATCAGTCATTCTTGGAAAATATGAAATCATGATATTGTTCAAAAACTAAGGGCCGAGGCCAGATGTTGTAAATAGTCCATAATTACGGTTGGAGAAAGGTCGGTCTAAATGCTTTACTCACCTCATATCCATTTTATTTGATCGTAGAGCTTGTATACTAAACCGAATGATGCAGGAAGCTGTGAAGTTAGATATTTGTGCACCACTTAACATTTAGGATTTAATTTTATCCGATAATTTCAAAATTTTGTATAGTTTAAAGATTAGCTTGGAGCTTTGTGGAGGTAACACGTTTTCCATCAGACGCGCAGCCTTTTTTTGCAAAACTAAGGACCGATGTGGTTGAGAAACATAACTTACACCACAAATCAAGCAGCAGCAGTAATTTAAGTATGAAATAATTACAGTGCTGTAGGGTAGACGTAACGTTGTTTTATCAATGAAGTACCAAACCGTACTGATTATTCCAATATTGCTACTTAATATGCTTGCAACAAAATTACTGTGGCACATAAGTTTAAGAGATTTGTCAGTGAGCATACCAAGGTATTTGATTTCTTTTTCTATTCAATAGGTGAATTCTTACGTTGCACGCTAGTTGGAAATGTGTAGAACGGGTGGTATACTGATGTGTAGATACTTTTGGTACGTTCAGTGAAAGAAAATTAGTACTAAAACGGCAAGTCATTAAAAGTAAAAACGCATTGTTGACTGTTTTCAAGTTTGAACGGAGCTCGTACAGCAAACACATTCTTCTGCTGGTCCTTCTTGATCTCAGATCTCAGATCTCAGACTGGTCGAACTCTTCT
This sequence comes from Pollicipes pollicipes, assembly GCF_011947565.3. Classification (NCBI taxonomy): domain Eukaryota; kingdom Metazoa; phylum Arthropoda; class Thecostraca; order Pollicipedomorpha; family Pollicipedidae; genus Pollicipes; species Pollicipes pollicipes. The sequence goes on from NW_023596136.1 coordinate 2,873,905, forward strand.
GTGGCGAATTCTTTCTTCCGTGGCCATCTGCTTTCGTCTTTCAGCGGAAACTTCGGTCCATGCTACCACAGCTGACTCTACGAAATATCCTTTAAAGTCAAGCCCCTGATGGGTGCGTCCGCCGGGTTGTCCGACCCTGGTACGTGCTGCCACTGCTCGGGTGTTGTCAGCTCACCATCCCAGTCTACTCCGGTGATCCATGTCTACTGGAACAGCATCTTCGCTCGAATGGTGAGTGGCACGAACAGACCTAGTGGGTCGAAGACAGAGGCCATCTCCATCAAACATGTCCTTTTGGTCAAGTTTTTAGAGAGGATTCCTCGTTTTGACGTGTCTATGGAGAGGTGGTCATCATCTGTTGTCCAAACTACTCCAAGAGTTTTCGTCGGCACCGAGCCCTGATCTTCAAAGAAGTGGCGCGAGCTGATTGCTCTATCTTCGACGAGGATCGCTGTCAGCAATTTCGCATTGTTTGACATCCACTTCTTAATATTCACCCCACCATCTTCGAGAATACTGCTGACCTGCTTCCTAGCTTCGATGGCCTCCTGTTCTGTCCTGAACGACTGAATGCCGTCATCCATGTAGAAGTGCTTCAGCAGCGCATGCGAACCCGGTGGATACTTTTCTGCATGTTTTCGAGCGTTTTTTTCTGAGCACAAACTGTGCGAGGAATGGAGCGGCCGCGTTCCCAAACAGCCAGCGGTTTGCTTCGTATACTGCGGCTCCTCGTCCTTCATGTTTCGCCACAGCACTCGGTGGTATTTTGTCATCTGACGCGAGCTCAACTTGTGAAAAACATCTCGCAGATGTCGCCGATTAGCGCGATACGGTGCAGCCAAAAGCCGAGCAGAGTCTCGTCGAGATCGGTGTAGACATACTATTCTTTCAGCTGTTCTCCAGCGTTTCTACAGCCGGTCTCGGATGGTCTGTAGCCTTCTACGAGCTTCAGTGCTTCACTGGCTAAGCTGCTTTTTAGGCATAACATTTTTAGCTTCGGGTCCATCTCATTGTCTTCAATGAATGCGTCGAAAACAGCTTCCCAATCTTCGAATTTGGCTGCATTTCATTCGAACACTGGCAGCTCCGGTTGTTATCCCTTTCACTGTACAGACACTTCCATTTCTCGTCTTTTCTGTGGCATCGTTGTCCTGTTTCTTTGATACCATCACTATCACGTCGTCACAGGCGTCGGTAAATTTATGTGTTTCTTCCATAAATTTCGCAGCTTCTTCATCAGACTGTAAGATGTCACAGATGTTTTCACTAACTTCCTCTATAGTTCTCAGTTGGTACTTCAGCTGCTGGCACTTGTGTTCAATGCAACTAGCTCCTTCATCTTCGAAAAGAGTTCTTCCATCTCTTTCTTTAGTTTAACAGCCCGAGCATTGTATGCATTGCGTCTTCTTTTCAGCTTCGGTTCGTTCATCCTCGATCCGGGTCACGACACCAGATGTTGTGATACGGCCTGGCGTTGTGTTTGACGTTATTATTAACTTAAGTGCTTAATAAATTAACTCATCATGTTCTAAATAACTTAAGTGCTCTTACTATTTAAACACGATAAATTATTTTCTTTTTCTTTCCAAGACTGCTTTATTTCCTTTTTAAACAAAAATACACCGTCGCGCGGGCAACGCTCATGCACAACATACAACGGATCCTCCTTAACAATCATGAAGGAGAATGCATGTGTGCATCACTTTTGATAAGACGTTGCAAAATATGTTATGAAGAAGAGTGCATGATGGATAGAAAGATCGAGTTGTCCTGTATATTGTAGGAAAGAAGCCATTTGAACTCATGTTAGTGACAAATGTTGCGACGTTAGGATTGATTTCAGCCCTAGTTGAGATCAAGATCAAAGAGATCAAAGTTGAAATCACCAAATAAGTCATTGCTCGAACTCTGTGTTTTTGTGTGGTGCTCGAAGTGGTGTTTTTTTTGGTGTTGGGTGACCTATAAATTTGGCAAATAGCAATGGCTGCATTTTCACACCGAAGTTCAGCACAAACCACCTCAGCTGTGAAGAAAACTGGACTGCTAAGTTCCATAGGATGAAGATGATCAGCAATATATGTTGCTGACCCACCACCTATCCCTTTTGCTCTACTGCAATGAAAAGCTTGGTATCCAGGTAAGCCATAATGAGATTCCAATATGCAGAAAAATATGTTTCGGATAGATAGATGATATGTCATGTTAGATCAGTCTAGGCAAGCAGACTTTTTAAATCATCCTGATCTCTGAAGATTGAGTGAATGTTAGCATGCGTAAGGTTAGGTGTTCTGATTTTATTTCGAACACTATTTTTGCCTTTCCAAGTACAAATAATGTGCATGCTTCTCTTAGGCTTTCATAAGCATCATATGATGTGAAGGATCACCACCATCAATGTTTGAAGGAGATGGATTAACATCCTAGCATTTGAGATTGAAGCCATATAGTAAGGTGTAAATGGACAGGAAGGATGAATGATGAACTTGGATGAACTTGGGATGCATTTTTCAATGGAGTGTTTATGCAAGCCAATTCCTGACTCATGAACGCAACATGAGTCCATGCTCAAAGCGCAAAAGGGATGTTATGGCATCGGTTATGGCATCTAGCCCGACCTAACATGGTGGGTCTCAAAGGCTGCGGTCTCGTATGCCAGTTCCCAAGAAAATCACAAATTCGGTGGCAGTAAACCAAGTAATGTGTCAGCTGGAGCCTAGCCAGGCGAGCTCTTTGGACTTTGGACTCAGTACTTTTTAGAAATTGAGAGCCTTGTCTGTGGTCCAGCCCGCCTGCCTACAACCGTGACAAACTTCAATATTTGCAGCTCTGTTTAGCACATGACCAGGAATGCAGTTCATGGTCTGAGAGTTAATGGGCCTGTTCTGGCCAGCTACACTTTTGTTCGCTGAGGATGATAACATAGGTGAGTCTGTCATGGCTTTAATGATCTGCTGACGTTTGAGCCGTGGCTGTATGCGTGCATATCTTTTGTCAGGTGAGTCCTTGCCAGAGTGACGCCGTTTTTAGTATGGTAGTTCATGACGTGGCCATTTTCACGTTTCATATCCGCAAGAAACTTGACTTGTCGAGCTCGCTTATCAGTCAGGTTTTCATGAATGGTTATGCCTGGACCATGAGTTTGTTGTAATCTAGCCTGGTCAACTGCTTTTCCTATCATCCATATCATGGAATTTCGCTGGCACCCTTTTTGTTTTTTTCAGACGGTGGCACGCACGACTCAACCCTTCACGTCCACTTCGAATTTTTCTTTTATGACCTTGAGGGTCTTCAAAACACTTCTGGTCTCCTCGGTGGTCTCATCCGCCTTTGGCTCAGGGATGCCATCTCCACTCAGAATGAGACGAGACGTGCGCGGGTATTGGCCCGTCTCATCGACAGTAACCTCCGGATGTTTCACCATTTCACGAAGTTCTGAGTTTTCCCCTTTCAGTTTTGGGTTTCATCTTTCAGAGGCTATCTCGCGTTTAAATAGCTCCATTTCTTTTCTCACCGGCTTAGGTGCGAGATCCTTGGCTTGTTCCATCGCGCCCCTGAACCCCGAATGAAATGGTTTGGTTAAGTTGCGCAAGATAAGGTATTTCATAAGAAAAAAGTGGCATTTACGCTTGATTGAATGCATACATAAAAGAACGAATTTACCAGAAGATATATGTGGTTAGCCCCATAACACAAACCCTGCCTAAATAGCTGCGTTTTGTTCGATCCAGATGAGATGCGTCGCACCCGCCGCAACGAAGCACGTCCGTAAACATGGAGGTCTGGAACACGAATGAAGTGCATAGTGCATAAGTCAGCCACATTTAGTTTTAAAAAATGGGCAAGTGACTTCGATAAACTGATGTGAATGAGCAACACTTCCATACACTGCTATGACAAACTAGGTCGTGCACCCCTTCCAAAGTAACTAAAATGTCTGATAATCTAATTACTCATGTTGTCATGATATCGTTACCATTCCTCCTGATCTCGTCAGGAATCCCATTTGACCCCTGTGGCACTACATTTCACAGTTGAAACTCGGGGCGGAGGCCTGTTTGTTGGTTGAAAGTTCACCACGAAGTTTTGAAGTCAGAGAGAAAAACAATATTGATTCCATGGCGTTCCAATATATTTCCTGTTTATCTAGGCAGTCAGGTAAGTTTACGAACTGAATTCATACATTTCTAGATGTCTACTACGACAAAGATTGCTGCATCCTGAGCTCAGCCACTTTCCCCGAGCTAATTTTTTTCAAGCAATGAGCACGTTGGTGTATACAACCAGGGACCAGAGGCAACTTCCTCACCCAGCAGTATGCTTCTTGATGTAGGCTTGGTACTCTTTGCATCCAGCTAAACATTTTGACATGGAGAGGTTCTTGTTGATTTGCATTCTGTCCATTACACTCTCACTTGTATAAACCACACACATCTTAAATGGCAACAGTACATTTTAGTACCTACCCTTTCGCTGTAATGATTTAAAAGGTCCAAGACTATACAACAAGCCAGGAAAAGAACGTGGCTTAACGTGTTGGCACCCAAGGCTATCCATTGACACCTGAAAGGGAAGCCTGATATGATTTGGGTAGTTTGTGCGCTCAACCGATCCTTGGTCAATTACCTGGAATGTAAGTGAGATGTCATAGCACTAGCGTTCATGACAGATGTCGGATGACTGGCGAAATGCACCTAACTCACACAAGCTTTGAGAATATGGGAGAATTCTGTAATTGTGTCTGAGACAGTTAGGGGATAGAGAGCAGGAGATACCATTTGTGCTTAAAGGCTGCGCCATGTAACAAAGTACGCACGGTCGTTACCTTGGCGTGCTGAAAAAAGACAAGAACGGATGCAAAGTGAGGTACTGCTGGCAGTATATATATATATATATATATATATATATATATATATATATATATATATATATATATATATGTGTGTGTGTGTGTGTGTGTGTGTGTGTGTGTGTGCATACTAGGTAACACTGGTAGCATGTATTCGCTGGTAACAAGCAATTCAGCATAATCCCTATGGAAATGCCAGAGAATATTGAACTGCTCGGCCTCGTTTGACGTCCCGTTTGAAGTGCGTGGCGCACAAAAATTGGTCCGATGAATTCGGTTCATAGCTGTGTAAGAAGAAGGCCTTTACGGGAAGAACCACACTTTTGGGGAATATTTTTTTTAAAACATGCACTAGTTAAACCCCAGGACTACTTCTGTCAAATAATAACACTTCATGGTGCCAATCCACTACGGTCAAGTTATGAAAATCAATTTTAATTTATTTTTTAGTTAAATTTACGCTGCCGGCGCTTTGTAACGGGATCTCGCCCTTCACTACGGTCGCGACCACCGTCGGCATGAGAGCCGTGTGAACCTCGTCTGGTGCAAATAAAGGAACGTTTGTGATTGACCCGGCAGGCAGGGGACTGTTTTAAAAAAGCTAGTGGGTTGAAGCTTGAGCCTGTGCGTCACATGAATCGCATGGTGCTCCCATTCCCAAAGCTAGAGTGCGCCTTGAGAATTGCCATCAGGGAACGGCCGTAGGGAAGAAACCGACGCCACAGTGTAGCGTCCCGTTTGATTCTAGACATAATGCTTTCACGTTCGCGTTCATTCTGCGTTAACAAAATGTTTCAAGCCTTCGTAGCATTGAAGCTTTTGTTATCTGGGAGTTTTGTGGCACGTTTTCATTAGAAGTATAATTTTTATATGTGCTGGAATATAGACGGTTTCACCAGCTGGTTGGAGCGAACCCTGAAAATTGATCATGACTGGGCGTGCAATTTTTTCATGAGTTGGTGTGGCTGACTGAGGACCTATATTGGCCTGCAGCGGCGGCCGGGGCCTAGCCTGCAGCCGGTCCCGCAGCCTGGTTTGATCAGCGGACTTTCGCGCATGGTGAGGAATTGATGGACGCCAAATGAGATTGGACCGGAGCATAAGCCAGCGACTGGGAACGGCCACAGCTGACCACGCCATAAGCCGGAGGCTTTGCGAAAATGAATATAGGCCATCGTGGGCACTATTGCGTGCGGATTAGGTCCGCGCGAGAACTATTAAATCTGCTCGCATTGGCGCATTGCGTATGGTAACACTTCCATTCAATGCAGTGTAACATGGTATTGCTCGTCCCAGCGTGCGGGATGCATGCATGCGTGCATACTTACGTACTCTGCTATTGCGAAACAGGGATGGTAGGTTTCCGTTACACTTAATTTTGAGCGTTCAATGTTTCCATGTTGAGCATTTGCTGTTATGTAGTGTTATCATTTTTTGTAGTGTTACATGTACATCAGTTATCGGTTTCTTTGATTAGGGTGTAATGTAACACGTATCCCCATCTGCACTGTCATTGTGGTCATTTAGGCTACGCAGACGTCATGTCACCATGAGACTAAAGCTCAGTGACCCGTAGTATGGGTTTTGGTGGGTATGTATGTATATATGTATGTATGTGGTATGGATTTTGGTTGGTATTACGAAAGGTTGGTACATGCTAAGAACATTATTGAAAACGGAAATTTCAGCAAGGACATGGGCGAATATCTTGTTATACCCATTCCTTTCAATGTTACGTGAATAGATATTGCATATTTTGCGTTTCAAACATTCCTTAGACAGCTCAATACTGGGATCTGCCTCCTGAAAAGGCCCCACCAAACCACATTTTTTAGCTCCAGGGCTCGCGCCATATCTGTTGTATTCAACGCGCTTGAGTAATATACTTATACACATACATATGTATTTATTATATAATGTATAATGCATGAATATATGTATATATACGTGTATATATATATATATATATATATATATATATATATATATATATATATATGTAATATGTACTTTCCATGTTGGAGCTGTTAATAGACATTGCTCATTTATTGCCCACTGTTCATTTATTCTCGCACATGCAGTACCTGTATGCGGTTAAATGTGAAAATAAGGCAATTTGAGGAGGGTAGATTCCAAGAATTTCGCTTCTTCTGCGTCATGACTTTCCTGGACGTTGTTAACTTGCAGATCCATGTTTGATGGGTTAACCGAAAAAGGTGCGCGGGGAACAATACCCTTACTACCCTAATGACCTAGCTGAGATATGGGCCACGGCTCTGACTGGCAGAAATTGCAAAACTTGCCAGAAGTCATTCCATCTTGCAGGAAAATCTGCCAACTTCAACTGGAATCGCGCGCGCTGCGTTAACGCATTCCGGGGTTAACCACTCGCTACCCCCAGAAGGGTAGGCCAACCCTGCATTTACCCTGGCAACGCTTCTCCTAAGGCAACAGGATTTGCATTCCAACATCTCAATGCGCGTGCCAGGGTGCTTCGAGCCCGTCTGGCCCGCCGTTCTCATCTCCCACCCCACGTTGTTGTCGCATGTTGTACTTTTTACGCAGACTGTTTTTAAGAACTCCCGGCTAGGGTTCTCCGGGGTAAAATGCTGGCCAACGGGTTATCCCATTTCTCCGTTGGAGGCATGTTGAAAGCGAATTTCAACAGACTTTTTGCAGCTCTGGTGCAAATCAACACTGTTTCTCAGCTGAAGATGCTGCACTGAATGTGCTAGGAAGAGCAAAATCCTGCTTGTCGAAATATTTGTGTAAACCAGCCCGCCAAAGTTCGAAGTTCCTGGGTCATGACTTTCGGGTCCAAATAAGATCAAACTCTAGGCTGGTGTCCAAGCGCCCACGGAACGTAGATGCCTGTTATAAGCAAAGTTCACATGCTCATTGAAGGTCAATTACCTTGTCGGACCTTCGAAGACCATGGCGACTAAAATCATCCAAGACTGCTTTGAGTTTTGCATTTGAATAACCGACGAAGGTTACGCTGGGCAGAAAATCCCTAAAAAAAATTTGGACCTGTGTCATATTGTTCTGTGACATATTCTGACCTCTAGGAAGCCTATGGAAGATGTACCGTGCGGTGTCTGTTATTGATATATTTAAAATGACCGCCAGAAACTACCTCAAACAGCAAGCCTTAGAATAGTAAATCATACGTTTTGACCTTGATGTGACCTTTACACACGGCCCTAGGTCAGTGGAATTTGTTATTCAATTGTTGTGCCGCCTAAAATATGATCCCAGAGATACCCCGTGTAGCGCCCCTTTGCTGCATCAGATTGAACGGTTGCCTAAAAATTCACCGCTGAATTCATGGCCTGGCTTTGACCTACCCTGCGTCGGCGATATCACAAGGTGCATCCAAATTTGGGGTACCAAACCATCTGCTATACAATTGTCCATAGCTCTGCAAAATTTGGCGCAGCCGGAAACTATTGCGGATGAACCTCCGTGGAGTCGAAATGACCCCCGCCCGAGCACGTGCTAAGTTGTTCAGCTGTTCTGTCATATCAGATGATGCTCCACGGCTTTCATTTGGCACAAGTAGATCTGTGTAAAATTATAGCCAATGACGTCATACGCTCAGGTTTTGTGTCACACGCCTTTGTGCCACACCGCCATACGCCTTCATTCAACACAGCAATTTGCGCGCATCTCGGTGTTCTGCCTGTGAGCAGGCACGAAAGGCAAATATGGAAAATAGCATGTTGCCCGTTATATTCAATAAATTACGCGAATGCTTGCAGTAGACAGGTATGAAAGGAAAGTGGAAAATGGCCTGTTGCGCATGATGTTTAATCAAATACCAGTGACATCATATCATCAGCTGATGTCCCATGGCCTTCAGTCGGCCCAAAAAAGCCCGTAAAAACTCAGGATCGGTGACGTCACATGATCCGGCGCTCCGTCAGATCCTCTGCGTTGAATCGATACAAAACTGTTCTCAGTGGCTCCACAATGTCAGCTGATACATCACAGTCTCTGTTCAGCACGTAGCTCACACACCCTGGGGTCAGCGTAGCTCTTCCCTCCGTCGGCGTTGCAGGTACCAAAGTAACATTTTAAACTTCGCATTAAGATGACTCTCATGTGTTCCACCTAAATGAGTTCGTAAAGTCATCCTTTTGTTGCTGCTAAAATATTTTTCGTGTGTCAATGTGCCGCAAGGAACATTAACAAGATGGTTTCAGTCATCTTCAAGATGGTTAGGTTTGCCACTACCATGTGGTAAATTTTATCAATTTAAGAGCACGTTTTTATCAATTTTTTCGTGCCTGTGTTCGTCAGGGAATAGTAACTGGGTGAATGCTTCTGGGAGAATGGATATTCGCTCCTCTTCCAAGCGGCCACGTGCTTCCACTGGGCGAGAAGATGTGTGGGAAAAGGCACGCAGAGCCACGTATTCCTAGTTCCATAAATCATAAATAGCACATTCCACTAACAGGAAGTGGCCAGCAAGTCGCCGATACAATCTGTAAGGAAGATAGCGCCGAAACGGTGAGCACACCTCTCGCATCTCTAATGGTAGTGAATGTTAGTACAGTTGTTATATAACCCAGGCATTACGCCGCTCTGCTGGCTTCCTTTTGGCAGCGGCACATGATTCACTGCGACTGATGATCCCTGGTGTGGCACAGAAATGGCGTTGCGGATGATCAACGACTTTGGTCGCTTTTGCTGTGCGTTCGATGCCGCCCCTGTAAGGACTCCCCGCTCTCATGACCTCTTTCATGATTTGGCGCTGTTCCACGTCTTGACCCTGGAGGATCGTAAGTATAGTTGACCTCACATTGTGATTTGTGCGCGTGCGGCTTGCCCCATTCTGCATCATCTTGCCGCCCATGTTTCATCTTGCCGATGGAGTTGGAGCCCTGCCGTTAAAGCTCTCTTTACCCCTTAAACGGAGCTCAAGATTTGCTGGAGCTTTTTGGACTTTTGAGCTGCTTTCACACGCAAAATACTCGTCTATCTTCGGAAGACTGCTCTGGGAGATCTCTACTTCCCCTGCGGCTTCGCCTTTTTGTGCATCAGGCTGTGGCTGTTGCAAGGCTCTCTAAATTCCAGCCAGGACGTCAGCCATGTAAGCGGGGCAAGTTACGGCTTGCACTTTTTTTCGCAGCGTAGCTCGTAAAATAGATCCAGAGCTTCTGCAGGCGTTTCCGGTTACATCAGGACCGGGTCTTCAGCCGCCCATCGCTTTTTAAGTCAACCGGCAATCCTTTTCAACGCCCACAATGTTGCTTCAAACGTTCTGCCTTTTTTCGGCTTATTTGTCTTCGTGAGAGGAGTGTTCCACATTTGTGTGTGGGAGGGGGAGGGGTTGGACCTGAAATATTCATGTTGAAGATCGTTTCGTGCAGTTCACAACCTTGCCCTTCTTAATATCTAATCCACTATAATTCCTGACCTATACGCCTGCGATGATGTGCAGACTCAGGACTATTCGTCCATCAATGACGCCATGATGTCATTCAGATCTTGCTACCCCATTGGCGACTCCTTGATCAAGTTCAGTTTTGAATAAAGTTGTCAAATCGTTCATACCTGACGTTCGTGAGCACGATTTCCCCATATAAGGCCGTTAGTTGGTTCTCAGTCTCAATTACTGTATGCACTCCAGAACCCCCATCCCCCCAAAAACTGGGTATTTGTCGTTCGGTGCATTCCACCATTCCGTAGTCATGTGTCTAAAATGGTATATTGCGGGGAGCGTAAGGAAAAATGGTTCGCGTATTTTTGAGGCGCAAAACTAATCAGCCGTGCTTAAGTTACGCTCCACATCATTTCTTACACCGAACAAAATGCGTTTTCTTAGACTACATGAGATGTAAATTGTTACGGTTTTGACAAAAGACGCCGTAAATGGGTCCGTGCCCGCACACAACTTTATGGACTCCACCACAGTACTGAATGCGCACACCATGTTTCTGTTTGACGACTAATTCCTTGCCTGACTTGGTTAAAGGAAATGTTCCACCTTTACATGGGGTTGGGAACTGAAATAGCCATCTTGAGGACCCTTTAATGCAGTTCACGGCCGTGCGCTTTTTAAGACCCAAAACCCTCTGGTTCCTGAGGTATACGTCCGGAAAAGTGCGAAAAGGTTTATCGGGAGACTACCTCAATGTCACCTTGGCATTGGTGTCGTCATAGAAACGTCGTGGGATTGCCGTTATATTACAGGCTGTTTTCTGCTCATGGTAAAAAAAGAATGGCCGCTGATACCTTCGCTGGAGCGATGGCGCGGCATGTATGGATCAAAATGTGGAAGGTGATTGGCTGTTAGTAAGATTTCGCTGCTGAATGCGCGTCGCGAGCTTAACCGTGAGCACTTTCGGGTTGTGCGGCACCCGTCGCCAGCGGGCACTTTTCCTTACTTCTAGGCCATAGGTCAATGTTTTAAAAAGACGCTGTCTGCAAAAAGGAACAGCTCTGTGATAAAAGGAACAGCTGAACAGCTACAGCACCTAAAAAGGAACAGCTCTCCCGAATGTCATGAAAAATAATATGCGAAGGCAAATCTCCCTTTGTTCTCTTGCTGACCTTGCGTACCGGAGCAAAGTACCTTGCACCTGCCATGGGCTAGCAAGGCGTAAAATTAGGAAATATTACGGCAATTTTATATGTTTATTGTACTAAATATCTAACACACATCGTAAGCGGATTTGAATATTGAACAAAAACTTGTGTCCTACCAGTATAACCTCTTGAATTGCTTTACCATGAACCCCGTTGGGACAGCTCACGATGAAATGCGGTGTTATAGCCGAAAACCTCTGCAAACATTGCGAGAAAACCTGCAGTTTCATAGTTCCGCGGGTTGTACAAGTGTGGGATCACACTTATTTGACATTAGAGTGTGAATCAGGCGCTTCAAATGGGTGTGATCACTGGTGGTGCGTGCCTCTGGCTTGTAGTGATGTTGATGTGATGGGCAGTGTGCACGCGAGTGTGATGGGCAGTGTGCACGCGAGTGTGATGGGCAGTGTGCTTCTGAGAGAGAACATTGTTTTGGTATTCTTGAAATCTTTTGGCTTCTAATAAGATGTGATGTATTGATACCTGCACCTATCTTCAGGTTTGCGTTTGAACATGACAAGGAAGTGATGTCGGCAAACTGAAAGAAACACTAGCACCCATGTTGCAGGGGTGTTCAAAGGCAATTTGCTACTTTATTATGATCTTGCCAACGCTTTGAACCTATCAGGTGTTACTGCATGTAATTCATCGATTGCATGCCATTATATTACCAATTCATTTACGCAGTAGAGACACGTCAGCAAAGCTCGTTAGTGCACATGCTTGGTGTAAGTTTGCATGATACAGCTTTGCAAAGTTGTCTCACTTAAGAGTTCCGAATATATGGTGCTGTATTATTATGGATGCACATACTGTTGTCCTGACAAATTTTGTATGCAGGGAAGCATTGCTTGTGAGTGATCATTGCCACCGTCACTGCAACTTGTGTGAGATGCTGAGTGCTGAGAAAGGTGGAGAAGTATTACTGTTGGTTTCTTGGACAGCACTTCATAATATGTTTATCATGAGCCTTATGTGCACCGGCAGCTTCATCACTTCCCTGCATTTCGCCCGTCAGACCATAACTACATGCACTTGTCATGTCTCCAGCGTTTTGCAAGGTCCGCAGGTTTGCAACGTCATGTTGCAACACGTGATATTTTCTTGTTATTCATGTGTTCCTCCTTGCGTGAGCTCCTTGTGCGTTTGAGTGAAGCATCCTGGATGGCTGCAGCGTGTTGCATGCCTGTGGAAGCAGAAGACGTGTGTGCACCTTTGTCACCTATGTTTTGTGGATTTCCCAAACAGGCTGAGCAAGTGATGTCCATTATTAGTTGTGTGCTTTGCTGAAAGTGATTTGTACGTGGCATCATGTGCTTTTGGTCACTCATATGTCAGTTAATACAAAAATGTACGCTTGAACCATCTTTTCATGATGGAATTCATTATGAAAGCAGCGGGGATTGCAGTACAAAAATCATATAATTGTTCATTATGCCATGGTACAGTACAGCAGTGAGTTAGTGCCACGATGACACTGTTGACCCGTGTGGAGTCGTGGAGTGCCATCCCACAGGGTGTTATGTTGGCTGACTGCTCTATGTAAAGCCTATGAGACACAGCTTACAGCTTGCAGTTTATAAATGACTGGCACTAACTGACTTAACAACTCCAGAGGACTATCACCAGCGAGAATGTTGTTGCACCACAATGATTATATCAGGATTGACTTAGTAACTGCATAAATAATTCAAAGCAAGAAGAACAGTCCTGGTAGCTCAACCTTACCTTATATTTTCCGCTTTCTATTCACAGATCGTAAGGCCTCTTCCCATTCTGGAACCACAGACCTCCCTGCAAACTGATGTGTCATCAGAAGCGACGCATCTCTGTCAACCTCATCTGACTATCATACCAGTTTCGTTACGTTTCCAACTGGCATGGTACAGGGGTTTCCCATGGCTGTAGTTCCGCCCCAGAACAGGCAATGTAGCCTGCTTGGTGTGTGTTAAGTCTGAGGAGCTGCAAAAACACCCCGGTTTCATCATATGAAGCCAAACGTCTTTTCAACTGGGGTTGACAAGTGTAAACAAAACAACAGACGGGAGCGCGGCCCACGCTCGCGCCGAGCTGCACGGGCACGCGGTGTCCTGCGTCAGCGATCTGCCTATCTCCGAAGTAGTATCTAGTGCGCATGGGCGTGGTCGCAAAAGCGCAAAAGAAAGCCTGCTCAGAATAATGTTGAGCATCCAGTTCCCCGTGCCGCAGAGTCTGGCTACCCGTGGCCACAACGAAGAAGGGGGAAACCGCAGACACCTCTTGGAACTGCGATTCCAGAATTGTCCAACGGTGTCAATGTCTGATAAACTCCTTCCTGCATCTTGACGTCCGAAATGAGATTCTGACCCTGCCGAGCAATGATCTCCTCAGAAAGATCGTTGATGAAAATCATTGGGACAAAACCGAGGTCCGAAGGCTAATGGGACAAATAAAGTTGCAAATGGCCGCATCTCTCCCTCTCTCTCTCTCTCCCTCTCTCTCCCTCTCTCTCTCTCTCTCTCTCTCTCCTCTCTCTCTCTCTCTCTCTCTCTCTCTCTCTCTCTCTCCTCTCTCCTCTCTCTCCTCTCTCTCTCTCTCTCCTCTCTCTCTCCCCTTGGTTTTATCTTGGACACTATCATATCTCATCATATCTTTTATCACGGGTATCATATTTTATTGTTCATCAGGTACTGCCTTTTCAAGCTTATTTCCAACTTT
>NW_023596136.1:2889041-2895042 GCF_011947565.3 Pollicipes pollicipes
CTCTCTCTCCCTCTCTCCTCGGGTCTCTCTCTCTCTCTCTCTCTCTCTCTCTCTCTCTCTCTCTCTCTCATCTCTCTCCTCTCTCTCTCTCTCTCTCTCTCTCTCTCCTCTCTCTCTCCCCTTGGTTTTATCTTGGACACTATCATATCTTATCATATCTTTTATCACGGGTATCATATTTTATTGCTCATCATGTACTGCCTTTTCAAGCTTATTTCCAACTTTTCTCCAGAGGCTGGCCAGCTGTCTTTCTTGCAACATACCAGAGCTATCGAGGGTTCCTCCGTGCTTTTCGTGGAATCCTCAATCGTTTTTGAACTGATCTGTCACACAGCTCTATGGGAATTCCCCAGTGCCACGACTTCCGCGAATTATTTGTTGACTAGTTGCTGAAGCTTCACGAGCTTGATATTCAATCCATTTTGCTCCTCGGCGTGATACAGTTCCTCCCTGTTTCGATGATGTCAAGCAGGCTAACCTTATGCAAGCCAGTTCTAAAAAAGGAATATATCTGTAACGGCTGTCACATACAGCTTTTAGTGTGCCGGTTGATAATACTTCTGGCAAACACCACACCACGCAGTATCCTCTGACTTTGACCTAACCCACCAGTCTTAATAAGCTCTTTCCACAATGCTCCCTTTAACATTTTCCTGTTTTTGGACCCTTGATGCATGCACTATCATGCAACCTCACGCTAGTCCTATCCTCAAGCATACCTATAGCTATTTCATCGAGTCGGTGCACTATCATTCGACTTGAGCAAAATAGCACAAGTATGACTAGCCGTGAATATAGGCTATCTTTCAGTCCGCATGCTGGTGGAACGTTTTACTAGCCCACATGGCTAACACATCACGGTAACACAATTACCACGAAATCACGTAGCTAGAAGCCCAAGCAACGTGCTTTGTGATGCGTGCTTCCGTTGTCGTTATGTAACTCCATCTCCACGGCACATCGCGACAGGCCCGCACGTCTGACTTACCCGGCTCACGCTCGGATGGGCGCCCCAGATCGCTGCCAGATCCATTACTGCGCGAGGCCCGCCTCGAAACTCGAGTCTTCAGAACACGACCTCGGCGGGACCGGCATCACCTGACGACATGGAGCAGCATGGGTCACCCCGACAACATGGCGCAGCATGTGTCACCCCGACGACATGGCCAGCATGGGTCACCCCGACGACATGGCCAGCATGGGTCACCCCGACGACATGGCGCAGCATGGGTCACCCCGACAACATGGCGCAGCATGGGTCATCCTGACGACATGGAGCAGCATGGGTCACCCCGACAACATGGCGCAGGATGGGTCACCCCGACGACATGGCCAGCATGGGTCACCCCGACGACATGGAGCAGCATGGGTCACCCCGACGACATGGAGCAGCATGGGTCACCCCGACAACATGGCGCAGCATGGGTCACCCCGACGACATGGCGCAGCATGGGTCATCCTGACGACATGGAGCAGCATGGGTCACCCTGACGGCATGGCCGCAGGCGTGAGCCACCTGATGACACGGGCGTAGACGTGGGTCACCTCGACGACACGGGTGCAGACGTGGGTCACCTGATGACACGGGTGCAGACGTGGGTCACCTGATGACACGGGCGTAGACGTGGGTCACCTCGACGACACGGGTGCAGACGTGGGTCACCTGATGACACGGGTGCAGACGTGGGTCACATGATGACACGGGCGCAGACGTGGGTCACCTGATGACACGGGCGCAGACGTGGGTCACCCTGACGATGCGGGCGCAGACGTGAGTCACCTCGACGACACGGGTGCAGACGTGGGTCACATGATGACACGGGCGCAGACGTGGGTCACCTGATGACACGGGCCTAGACGTGGGTCACCTGGACGACATGGGTGCAGACGTGGGTCACCTTATGACACGGGCGCAGACGTGGGCTACCCTGACGACACGGACGCAGACGTGGGCTCAGACCGTAGCGCGGGTTTGACAGCATCCGAAAATTTCAATGCGATCGCGTCGGCAGATGGTTGCCAGTGGAGGTGATGCGCTAAACATATGCCAGCGCCATAAACTCTGCTCGTTTCAGTTAAACTGGACGTGGCTAATGGCTGTGCCTGCTTCTAGAATTGAGGCGGCTGATTAATTGAGTCATAAACATGCCATGAAAGTTGGAGATGCAAATTCTCCCCCATCCGTAGCTAACAGTCTGGGGGAGGCTCGTGAGCTCTTTAGTTTCATGGTATCGAGGAGCCGCTTCCCTGTGGTTGAGACCGTATATCCTCTGGCGACATCAGCAGGCGGATGACAGGGATGACGTCACAGCCATGGCCGCTGATATTCAAGGTGCCACGTCAAAAGGTTCTACCGGCAAAAATCCGACTGATAACTCGGCATTCATGGAACATGGGAAAACAATTTCTGCCAAGATTCCAAACGTCATTCGTTCAACAGAGCATTGCTGCAGTGTCGGAGACGAACGAGAAAGCGACGTCCGACAGGGTCGAGAGGTGTATTCCAGGTCCCCAGTCTCGCAGAGCGTTCGTGTCAGGCGCAGGCAGCAGCAGGTGCAGATGACTCCCAAAATAGCCGACCGCCAGGTGAGCGAGAGTCGGACGCAGGGACGCAACTTCTAGCCCGCCAGCCCGCCAATCTCTGACCCGCGAGAACTCCCGGGCCTTTGGCTGGGGTATGGGCCAGACTTGGCGGGCTTTTACGGGCCAACAAATGTATCACACTAAAAATTGTAGTTTGATTTTCCATAACCTTTAAAATCATCCCAAAACCGAAGTGTTTTGGCGAGCACAAAACGATCATGAAACGAACACATCTTTATTTTTACTGCAAGAGCACCAGTGACAGAAAATCCATGGAAGGCATGACACACCAGTAAATCAAGTTTCACGAATTGAGCAGCTTCAAGTAAATATCTCACTGGAAAAAATCAAAACTAGTAACCCAAATTTTCCAACTAGCGTGATTTCATTGAGCGGCAGTTCGGTGAGTCCCTACTTCAAAGACAGCTACGCGCAGCACTCGGCTGTTATTGTGGGTGTGTGATGCACTCGCCCTTTCTTGGTCTGCACAAAAACCATATCTCACAACTAATGATCAATCTCTGTGATTAATGAAATGCGTGGGAAACTGTCAGCCTTTCATTGCCAAACCTTGACTACATTGTCACTATGGCCAGCCGTTGCTGATGTATCAAATATGCGACAGTTGTTGAGGCTGAAAAATGGTGGTATAAGGTTTGTTTATCATTGCCGGAGGATGTTATTTGCGACCACAACTACAGGGCACTTGCACGGGACCGTCCTCCCTTACTCCCCCACTGCTATTGTTACCATTTTCAGCAAATTTTTCACGAATGTTTTTGTTATGTCTGCTGCGTTCATGTTTTCCAATATTGTATCTTTGCAGTTCTGTGTGAAGAAAACCACATGTTAATTCAATGAGCCATTAAATAAAGATCGAAATTTGCAACCGCTCGGTTGCAAACCGCATGAGCTCTTGGGAATTATTTTTAGCACTTTGGAAATTATTTTTAAAACTTTCGTTTGTTTTCAGTTTTTTGCAAATGCAACAATATGGCAAGATTTTGCTGACATTGCTAAATGTCAATGATGCCAGTGCAGGAGCAAATCTTTGTGGACAAAAGATTTTCCCATCCTTGCTTTCACCTCGCCTTCACGCAACATTACGTAAAACCGCGCGGTGATGCTTGCAGGCTGGAATGTGGATAGGGGTAAGGAAATGTGGATTATTTCAAAGCCATCATGTGCGTTGTGGCTGCGTGAGGTGTCCACTTAAGGACAGCGAACACCAGATGCGAGGCTGGCTCTGGTTCTTCAATAATAAGTCTGACCATGTGGCCATTGCGAGGTAGTCGAGTGATGATTGAGCTTACATGCATTGTAATGAACTGACACTTCTCATGACTTGAAACGTCCGGCATTTTTACCCTGTCACTGGATGCATGTCATGTGGGGGCTTGTAAATGTAAGTTATCAGTTGATGCATGTAATTTTGAAAGGAATGGCTTGCGGTTTTCTGGGAGGAGTTAGAGCGATTACATCTTCGAGCATTTTGGTGAAATACAAATTTAATTTTCACACCCTTCCTCCTCATTTGTAGTTGAAAATTGCTATCACAGTCATCAAAATCCACTTCAGTGCATCGTAAATTTCAACATGCAGGTACTTCCGTCGATGCTCTCTGGACAACATCACTCAAATTAAGTTGTAACGATAAAACGCATATTGCAATCAATAAGTGGTTGGGGGTTAATGGCGGATCAGCATTGTAATATACCGGGCTTTGGCGGGATGGATCACGAACAAGGCGGGACGGACTGGGCTGCGGGCTGATAAGTAGGAGCAGGGCTACTAGAAAACGCTACACAGACGTGACGTCACCACGGGTCTAAAGTTTGGTACCCCGTGGTATGGTTTTTGGTTCATGCTACGAAAAGTTTGGTAGATACCGGTCACATGATTACGAACGGAGATTTATGGGCGCCATATGACCAACGTAGTCGGTGCGCCCGAAAGCCAATATCATCATCATCACGAACGGAGATTTCATCAATGAACTAGATATCAATCATGCTCTACACCTTTATTTTAATGTTATGTGAATCGATATTGTACGTTTTGCGTCTAAAGCCTTCCAAGTCAACTCAGTGGTACGTCTACTTCCAAAAAA
Organism: Pollicipes pollicipes; assembly: GCF_011947565.3. Lineage (NCBI taxonomy): Eukaryota > Metazoa > Arthropoda > Thecostraca > Pollicipedomorpha > Pollicipedidae > Pollicipes > Pollicipes pollicipes. Next base: position 2,893,735 of record NW_023596136.1, read on the forward strand.
CCTACTAAACAGCGTTTTCTAGTTTCAGTACCCGCGCCATATTCGTTGCAGTCAACGTGCCTGAACATTTACACGTAATGCCCCTTTGTCAACTGAGTATTTATTTGTAAATGAATTGATATCATGCATAATGTTTACATTAATTTTATAGACAATAATTGTCCATTTGTTGTCACACTGCAGTACCTATTTTGAGTGAAGTGTGAAAATAAGGTAGTGTGAGGTCTGGTGCCCAAAATTTCGTTGCTTCTTTACTATGATCTTCCTAGTCGTTTTTCAACTTGCAGATCCATGAAGTCGGATGTGTTAGGTGAAAAAGGTACGTAGCGAATAATGCACCGACTACCCTCGTATAGCCTCAAGACTATTTCCCAGCTGAGATATGGGCCACCACTCTTTGAATGCAGAAATTGCAAAACTTGCCAGAAATCGTCCCATTTTAGAGGAAATCTGCTATATTGAACTGAATTGGCGCGCTCTGCATTTACGCCTCGTGGGGTTCACCCCTCACTGCTCCCATTAGCGCAAGCTAACCCTGCATCCACCCCGGCAACGCCCCTCTTAAGGCTACCGAACGTGCATTCTAGTTTCTCAATGCGCGCCCCTGGGTGCTGCAAGCCCCTCCCGGCTGTCGTTTCTCATCTCCACCCTATCTCCTTGTTGTCGTATATCGCACTCTTTAACACATACTTTTTCTAAGCACTTCCGGCTACAGATCTTTGGAATAAATCATGATAAATGGGTTACCCCATCTCTCCGTCGGGTGCCGGCTGGAACCGCATTTCAGGAATAATTTTGTAGCTGTGGTGCAAACCAACGCCATTTTCCAGCTGAAAATCGTTTATTAAATGTGACTGGTTGAAATAATCCGGCTTATCGAAATATTCATATGTAAATCCGCCTACAAAGAACCGCGTTTTCACTCCGCCGTAACTTTGGTGCCATAGGATTTAGTCCCGTGATGACGTCACAGCGTCGCCTACTCAGAATGTCGTGAAGCGTGGGCTTGGTTTAGGAGAAAGTTGCGTCTTGGCTGACTGAGGTGACTGGGACTGTAACCCGAGGCGGGTTCTAATACAGACCGGCTTCGGTCCCACATCAGGCAAAAGTTCTACGGACAAATCTGGATGCCTAAACACATCGATGTTCTCTTTTGGAAAGAGTTGCATGACCTCGCCATACACCAGTCTTGAAGACCGCACCATGAGCTGTGACACCCCAGCCAAAAGCCTTTACGGCGTTAAATTCCTGGGATAAGGTTACATTGGCGATCGCGTCCGGATGGCTTATGTTGCCTTAAAGGGAGTG
>NW_023596136.1:2895532-2905519 GCF_011947565.3 Pollicipes pollicipes
AGGCGCGCGCGACCACTGATGGCGTCATCAAGCCAGCGATGAACGTTAGCCGAGTCGGTGCGGAGGTCGATTGTCCGTCCTCCTCCGGCGACGGCCAGGCTGCCGTCTCGGATGGCCGCGTCCAGCTCGGCCATGTTGATGTGCGTGGCTTCACCCCGTTTCAGCCAGCACGCGTCCTCGATGACGTCACCGTTCGCCGACTTTACCACGACCCCCGTGCCAGAGAACTCGCGTCCGTCCAGATGACCATGTCTTCACCTTCCACGCACCACGCGCCACGGGCCGGGTCGTCACTGTTCAGGCGTCCTGCGACTAGCCCATCTGAGCGCGCAGCGCTGCATCCTCGGTGACGTCATCCCACGTCTGCGTCAGTTGGTTCACACGCCGTTTGAGCCAGGCCGCTGGAGGCGTAAGCCATCCGCACACGGGCGGGTGTGCGACCAGTCGCCCACACCACGCAAACACGGCGCGGCGCGTCACGCGAGCCGGCGGAGCGCCCACAGAGTTGTCCCGCACCCATCGCAGCTCTCTGCCCTGTCTGGACGCGCAGGCCCAGCAGCCGGGCCCCGCTGGCCGCCCGCTCCGGAGGTTTACAGTCTAGCCCAAACTCTGCGAAGTGGGCCACCACACACTGAGCGCATCTCAATTTACGAGATCATCCGCGTGTGGAAGGACAGTACGCTGCACGTCCGGCTCTTGTTCCAGCACGGAACGCACAACGGCCTTTATCACCAGAGAGGCGATGTTCAGACCGAAACCTAAGCGCGTCAAACAAAACTGCTGGCCCCGAATCATCAGTCTGGAGAGGCTAGAGTCGCTCCTCTACATGCACCTGCAGGTACGCACGCTTGAGATCTACCACCGCCACGTTCGCACCGTGGCGGTGCCATCTCCGGAGCTGATCAGCACACACGTCAGCGTCGGCTGTGTCGGCCGTCACAAAACCGTTCGTCTCGCGGTAGTCCATCACCGGGCGCACTTGGATTTGTTGCACTGCTGCACAGCCATCAACGGCACCAGCCCCTCGCCGCCCCATGGTGACCCTCATCATACGGCACCAGCCAACCCTGTGCGCCCCACGCGTCCAACTCGGCGTCATACTCGCGACGAGCGGCTGGCGGCACAGCATGCTGGGCGACAGTGTTCGGCGGACAATCGGGTCCCACGCCGTCCGACCATTTTCAAGCAACGGTCCACCTCCGCCCCGCCGCGTCGAAGCACACGCTGAAATCCGGGGCATCCACGCTCAGCGGGACGCGACACGCGGCCCCACAAAAGCAAACCTCAGACGGGGACAGTACGGCACCCCCCCCCCCCCCCAGCGCCGAGATGCCTGCCACCCCGAGGACCACGTCCACCCCTAGCGGCCGCTTCCCCACCACCACCGTCTCGAGCGAGGCGCCACGGCCCGTCGGCACTTCCACAACCACACTGCCGACCCCGCAGCACCTCATCTCACTTCCACTGATAGTAGTCACTCGCACCCGCTGCGGCGTCCACCGCGCGCAGAAGGGCCCGGCCATCCACCCTCAGCCGCGTGACGGACAGCGCATCGCCAAGTGCTGCGCAGGGGAAGACGGCGGTGCTGTCCCGTCTCCTCCGGCTCCGTTTCCCGGTCCCTGCCGGCACCTCGCCGCGATGTGACCGAGTTCTCCGCAAGCCCAGCAGCGCAGGCGACGCGGGGCGCGTGGCGGTTCACCGTGCGACGACACGCAGCGCTGGCCGGGGGATGGCGCCGCGGCCCGGCGCAGCACTGCTGCCGCCGAGACCCGTTCACTGAGAACGGTAGCAGCTAGCGTAGGAGCAGAAGCAGTCGCTTGTAGACTAATTGTCGGTGTCACCCCGCTGGTCATCACGGGGTCTTGCACCGACGGGTCCGGAATACCCGTCGCCATAATGCCGAAATAGCTTGCATTTGAATTACGATTCGAATACTAAATGCTAGGTACAGTGTGACGGTACAATCAAAGCGTTACAGAATCGAAAGGATTACGCAGGCGACCCTCGTCCACGTTCCTTCGCGCCACCCAGCCGGCCGCCCGCCGCCGCCGTCCGCGCCGGCAACAATACATCTCGTTAAATCCATTTTTAGCCATGTTAACCCTTGCAAATGGCACGTAGAAACGGCCGATATACTGAGAACGCTGGACGGATGTAGCCAGATTGAACAGTGACGTTAGGTGAGCGCAGTCAAGCCTGTGATGATATAAGTTGTATAGAAATAAGATATCAGACTGAGCAAAGCGGGCATTGCAGATGTTTTGATGAAAGCGAGAAGTGTGTGCTCAATGCACAGTGTTCATGCTCCAGGGGAGGACACCGTGACTGGCTACTCGAACCTAACCACATGAGAAAGCGATGTTCTGTCTTTCGAGCCGGGCGTTAACACGAGAAAACGTAAGATCGAGTCGCGTTACTCCCAGTTGGAAGAGGAAACAAACATAAAGAAGCAGGCGAACAGGTAGTGCAGACCCGACAGGAATTGCGTCATGCAATAGGCAAGGATAAATCACACATGAGAAGGCACTCACAGCCAAAGTCAGCTAATGACAGCCGGCTATAACCACCCAAAAAGCTACACCCACTCATTCACAGTGTTCGTAAAGGCTGGTCAGTCGCACGGAGGGGCAATTAACTGGTCATTTTCGTCCTGGGTCTTACTGGATGTCCAGGGAGTCCACCCAGCTAAGCGGAGTTTGTTGCTAAGAGAACCACTGGAGCCAGCGCCATGAATTTAGGCGCGAGTGCATGGACACAACTATATCAATACGATTATGGAGCACGAAGGAGATTAAATATGAAGTGAGTTACATACGTACAGGGCAAAAAACTGCAATATCTTCAAATATGTTGGTTACGGTAATATGTATTCATGACATGCATCCGGATCATGTCTCGACGACGTTTTTTGATGCAGAGATATCAGTCATTCTTGGAAAATATGAAATCATGATATTGTTCAAAAACTAAGGGCCGAGGCCAGATGTTGTAAATAGTCCATAATTACGGTTGGAGAAAGGTCGGTCTAAATGCTTTACTCACCTCATATCCATTTTATTTGATCGTAGAGCTTGTATACTAAACCGAATGATGCAGGAAGCTGTGAAGTTATTTGCTGTCCTGTGCGTTGATATTTGTGCACCACTTAACATTTAGGATTTAATTTTATCCGATAATTTCAAAATTTTGTATAGTTTAAAGATTAGCTTGGAGCTTTGTGGAGGTAGCACGTTTTCTATCAGACGCGCAGCCTTTTTTTGCAAAACTAAGGACCGATGTAGTTGAGAAACATAACTTACACCCCAAATCAAGCAGCAGCAGTAATTTAAATATTAAATAATTACAGTGCTGTAGGGTAGACGTAACGTTGTTTTATCAATGAAGTACCAAACCGTACTGATTATTCCAATATTGCTACTTAATATGCTTGCAACAAAATTACTGTGGCACATAAGTTTAAGAGATTTGTCAGTGAGCATACCAAGGTATTTGATTTCTTTTTCTATTCAATAGGTGAATTCTTACGTTGCACGCTAGTTGGAAATGTGTAGAACGGGTGGTATACTGATGTGTAGATACCTTTGGTACGTTCAGTGAAAGAAAATTAGTACTAAAACGGCAAGTCATTAAGAGTAAAAACGCATTGTTGACTGTTTTGAAGTTTGAACGGAGCTCGTACAGCAAACACATTCCTCTGCTGGTCCTTCTTGATCTCAGACTGGTCGAACTCTTCTGTGGCGAATTCTTTCTTCCGTGGCCATCTGCTTTCGTCTTTCAGCAGAAGCTTTGGTCCATGCTACCACAGCTGACTCTATGAAATATCCTTTAAAGTCAAGCCCCTGATGGGTGCGTCCGCCGGGTTGTCCGACCCTGGTACGTGCTGCCACTGCTCGGGTGTTGTCAGCTCACCATCCCAGTCTACTCCGGTGATCCATGTCTACTGGAACAGCATCTTCGCTCGAATGGTGAGTGGCACGAACAGACCTAGTGGGTCGAAGACAGAGGCCATCTCCATCAAACATGTCCTTTTGGTCAAGTTTTTAGAGAGGATTCCTCGTTTTTACGTGTCTATGGAGAGGTGGTCATCATCCGTTGTCCAAACTACTCCAAGAGTTTTCGTCGGCACCGAGCCCTGATCTTCAAAGAAGTGGCGCGAGCTGATAGCTCTATCTTCGACGAGGATCGCTGTCAGCAATTTCGCATTGTTTGACATCCACTTCTTAATATTCACCCCACCATCTTCGAAAATACTGCTGACCTGCTTCCTAGCTTCGATGGCCTCCTGTTCTGTCCTGAACGATTGAATGCCGTCATCCATGTAGAAGTGCTTCAGCAGCACATGCGAACCCGGTGGATACTTTTCTGCATGTTTTCGAGCGTTTTTTTCTGAGCACAAACTGTGCGAGGAATGGAGCGGCCGCGTTCCCAAACAGCCAGCGGTTTGCTTCGTATATTGCGGCTCCTCGTCCTTCATATTTCGCCACAGCACTCGGTGGTATTTTGTCATCTGACGCGAGCTCAACTTGTGAAAAAACATCTCGCAGATGTCGCCGATTAGCGCGATACGGTGCAGCCAAAAGCCGAGCAGAGTCTCGTCGAGATCGGTGTAGACATACTACTCTTTCAGCTGTTCTCTAGCGTTTCTACAGCCGGTCTCGGATGGTCTGTAGCCTTCTACGAGCTTCAGTGCTTCACTGGCTAAGCTGCTTTTTAGGCATAACATTTTTAACTTCGGGTCCATCTCATTGTCTTCAATGAATGCGTCGAAAACAGCTTCCCAATCTTCGAATTTGGCTGCATTTCATTCGAACACTGGCAGCTCCGGTGTTATCCCCTTTCACTGTACAGACACTTCCATTTCTCGTCTTTTCTGTGCATCGTTGTCCTGTTTCTTTGATACCATCACTATCACGTCGTCACAGGCGTCGGTAAATTTATGTGTTTTCTTCCATAAATTTCGCAGCTTCTTCATCAGACTGTAAGATGTCACAGATGTTTTCACTAACTTCCTCTATAGTTCTCAGTTGGTACTTCAGCTGCTGGCACTTGTGTTCAATGCAACTAGCTCCTTCATCTTCGAAAAGAGTTCTTCCATCTCTTTCTTTAGTTTAACAGCCCGAGCATTGTATGCATTGCGTCTTCTTTTCAGCTTCGGTTCGTTCATCCTCGATCCGGGTCACGACACCAGATGTTGTGATATGGCCTGGCGTTGTGTTTGACGTTATTATTAACTTAAGTGCTTAATAAATTAACTCATCATGTTCTAAATAACTTAAGTGCTCTTACTATTTAAACACGATAAATTATTTTCTTTTTCTTTCCAAGACTGCTTTATTTCCTTTTTAAACAAAAATACACCGTCGCGCGGGCAACGCTCATGCACAACATACAACAGATCCTCCTTAACAATCATGAAGGAGAATGCCTGTGTGCATCACTTTTGATAAGACGTTGCAAAATATGTTTTGAAGAAGAGTGCATGATGGATAGAAAGATCGAGTTGTCCTGTATATTGTAGGAAAGAAGCCATTTGAACTCATGTTAGTGACAAATGTTGCGACGTTAGGATTGGTTTCAGCCCTAGTTGAGATCAAGATCAAAGAGATCAAAGTTGAAATCACCAAATAAGTCATTGCTCGAACTCTGTGTTTTTGTGTGGTGCTCGAAGTGGTGTTTTTTTTGGTGTTGGGTGACCTATAAATTTGGCAAATAGCAATGGCTGCATTTTCACACCGAAGTTCAGCACAAACCACCTCAGCTGTGAAGAAAACTGGACTGCTAAGTTCCATAGGATGAAGATGATCAGCAATATATGTTGCTGACCCACCACCTATCCCTTTTGCTCTACTGCAATGAAAAGCTTGGTATCCAGGTAAGCCATAATGAGATTCCAATATGCAGAAAAATATGTTTCGGATAGATAGATGATATGTCATGTTAGATCAGTCTAGGCAAGCAGACTTTTTAAATCATCCTGATCTCTGAAGATTGAGTGAATGTTAGCATGCGTAAGGTTAGGTGTTCTGATTTTATTTCGAATACTATTTTTACCTTTCCAAGTACAAATAATGTGCATGCTTCTCTTAGGTTTTCATAAGCATCATATGTGAAGGATCACCACCATCAATGTTTGAAGGAGATGGATTAACATCCTAGCATTTGAGATTGAAGCCATATAGTAAGGTGTAAATGGACAGGAAGGATGAATGATGAACTTGGATGAACTTGGGATGCATTTTTCAGTGGAGTGTTTATGCAAGCCAATTCCTGACTCATGAACGCAACATGAGTCCATGCTCAAAGCGCAAAAGGGATGTTATGGCATCGGTTATGGCATCTAGTCCGACCTAACATGGTGGGTCTCAAAGGCTGCGGCCTCGTATGCCAGTTCCCAAGAAAATCACAAATGCGGTGGCAGTAAACTAAGGAATGTGTCAGCTGGAGCCTAGCCAGGCGAGCTCTTTGGACTTTGGACTCAGTACTTTTTAGAAATTGAGAGCCTTGTCTGTGGTCCAGCCCGCCTGCCTACAACCGTGACAAACTTCAATATTTGCAGCTCTGTTTAGCACATGACCAGGAATGCAGTTCATGGTCTGAGAGTTAATGGGCCTGTTCTGGCCAGCTACACTTTTGTTCGCTGAGGATGATAACATAGATGAGTCTGTCATGGCTTTAATGATCTGCTGACGTTTGAGCCGTGGCTGTATGCGTGCATATCTTTTGTCAGGTGAGTCCTTGCCAGAGTGACGCCGTTTTTAGTATGGTAGTTCATGACGTGGCCATTTTCACGTTTCATATCCGCAAGAAACTTGACTTGTCGAGCTCGCTTATCAGTCAGGTTTTCATGAATAGTAGCCTGGACCATGAGTTTGTCGTAATCTAGCCTGGTCAACTGCTTTTCCTATCATCCATATCATGGAATTTCGCTGGCACCCTTTTTGTTTTTTTTCAGACGGTGGCACGCACGACTCAACCCTTCACGTCCACTTCGACTTTTTCTTTTATGGCCTTGAGGGTCTTCAAAACACTTCTGGTCTCCTCGGTGGTCTCATCCGCCTTTGGCTCAGGGATGCCATCTCCACTCAGAATGAGACGAGACGTGCGCGGGTATTGGCCCGTCTCATCGACAGTAACCTCCGGATGTTTTACCATTTCACGAAGTTCTGAGTTTTCCCCTTTCAGTTTTGGGTTTCGTCTTTCAGAGGCTATCTCGCGTTTAAATAGCTCCATTTCTTTTCTCACCGGCTTAGGTGCGAGATCCTTGGCTTGTTCCATCGCGCCCCTGAACCCCGAATGAAATGATTTGGTTAAGTTGCGTAAGATAAGGTATTTCATAAGAAAAAAGTGGCATTTACGCTTGATTGAATGCATACATAAAAGAACGAATTTACCAGAAGATATATGTGGTTAGCCCCATAACACAAACCCTGCCTAAATAGCTGCGTTTTGTTCGATCCAGATGAGATGCGTCGCACCCGCCGCAACGAAGCACGTCCGTAAACATGGAGGTCTGGAACACGAATGAAGTGCATAGTGCATAAGTCAGCCACATTTAGTTTTAAAAAATGGGCAAGTGACTTCGATAAACTGATGTAAATGAGCAACACTTCCATACACTGCTATGACAAACTAGGTCGTGCACCCCTTCCAAGTAACTAAAATGTCTGATAATCTAATTTACTCATGTTGTCATGATATCGTTACCATTCCTCCTGATCTCGTCAGGAATCCCATTTGACCCCTGTGGCACTACATTTCACAGTTGAAACTCGGGGCGGAGGCCTGTTTGTTGGTTGAAAGTTCACCACGAAGTTTTGAAGTCAGAGAGAGGAAAACAATATTGATTCCATGGCGTTCCAATATATTTCCTGTTTATCTAGGCAGTCAGGTAAGTTTACGAACTGAATTCATACATTTCTAGATGTCTACTACGACAAAGATTGCTGCATCCTGAGCTCAGCCACTTTCCCCGAGCTAATTTTTTTCAAGCAATGAGCACGTTGGTGTATACAACCAGGGACCAGAGGCAACTTCCTCACCCAGCAGTATGCTTCTTGATGTAGGCTTGGTACTCTTTGCATCCAGCTAAACATTTTGACATGGAGAGGTTCTTGTTGATTTGCATTCTGTCCATTACACTCTCACTTGTATAAACCACACACATCTTAAATGGCAACAGTACATTTTAGTACCTACCCTTTCGCTGTAATGATTTAAAAGGTCCAAGACTATACAACAAGCCAGGAAAAGAACGTGGCTTAACGTGTTGGCACCCAAGGCTATCCATTGACACCTGAAAGGGAAGCCTGATATGATTTGGGTAGTTTGTGCGCTCAACCGATCCTTGGTCAATTACCTGGAATGTAAGTGAGATGTCATAGCACTAGCGTTCATGACAGATGTCGGATGACTGGCGAAATGCACCTAACTCACACAAGCTTTGAGAATATGGGAGAATTCTGTAATTGTGTCTGAGACAGTTAGGGGATAGAGAGCAGGAGATACCATTTGTGCTTAAAGGCTGCGCCATGTAACAAAGTACGCACGGTCGTTACCTTGGCGTGCTGAAAAAAGACAAGAACGGATGCAAAGTGAGGTACTGCTGGCAGTATATATATATATATATATATATAATATATATATATATATATATATATGTGTGTGTGTGTGTGTGTGCATACTAGGTAACACTGGTAGCATGTATTCGCTGGTAACAAGCAATTCAGCATAATCCCTATGGAAATGCCAGAGAATATTGAACTGCTCGGCCTCGTTTGACGTCCCTTTTGAAGTGCGTGGCGCACAAAAATTGGTCCGATGAATTCGGTTCATAGCTGTGTAAGAAGAAGGCCTTTACGGGGAGAGCCACACTTTTGGGGAATACTTTTTTAAAACATGCACTAGTTAAACCCCAGGACTACTTCTGTCAAATGATAACACTTCATGGTGCCAATCCACTACCGTCAAGTTATGAAAATCAATTTTAATTTATTTTTTTAGTTAAATTTACGCTGCCGGCGCTTTGTAACGGGATCTCGCCCTTCACTACGGTCGCGACCACCGTCGGCATGAGAACCGTGTGAACCTCGTCTGGTGCAAATAAAGGAACGTTTGTGATTGACCCGGCAGGCAGGGGACTGTTTTAAAAAAGCTAGTGGGTTGAAGCTTGAGCCTGTGCGTCACATGAATCGCATGGTGCTCCCATTCCCAAAGCTAGAGTGCGCCTTGAGAATTGCCATCAGGGAACGGCCGTAGGGAAGAAACCGACGCCACAGTGTAGCGTCCCGTTTGATTCTAGACATAATGCTTTTACGTTCGCGTTCATTCTGTGTTAACAAAATGTTTCAAGCCTTCGTAGCATTGAAGCTTTTGTTATCTGGGAGTTTTGTGGCACGTTTTCATTAGAAGTATAATTTTTATATGTGCTGGAATATAGACGGTTTCACCATCTGGTTGGAGCGAACCCTGAAAATTGATCATGACTGGGCGTGCAATTTTTTCATAAGTTGGTGTGGCTGACTGAGGACCTATATTGGCCTGCAGCGGCGGCCGGGGCCTAGCCTGCAGCCGGTCCCGCAGCCTGGTTTGATCAGCGGACTTTCGCGCATGGTGAGGAATTGATGGACGCCAAATGAGATTGGACCGGAGCATAAGCCAGCGACTGGGAACGGCCACAGCTGACCACGCCATAAGCCGGAGGCTTTGCGAAAATGAATATAGGCCATCGTGGGCACTATTGCGTGCGGATTAGGTCCGCGCGAGAACTATTAAATCTGCTCGCATTGGCGCATTGCGTATGGTAACACTTCCATTCAATGCAGTGTAACATGGTATTGCTCGTCCCAGCGTGCGGGATGCATGCATGCGTGCATACTTACGTACTCTGCTATTGCGAAACAGGGATGGTAGGTTTCCGTTACACTTAATTTTGAGCGTTCAATGTTTCCATGTTGAGCATTTGCTGTTATGTAGTGTTATCATTTTTTG
>NW_023596136.1:2906519-2927048 GCF_011947565.3 Pollicipes pollicipes
GCCGCTCCGTGCCTATTGGAACGGCAGAAATTGAATGACGTTATTATGGCGCCATGGATGCTTGAGTGACCTTGAAATAGTATCCCCGAAACAGTCCGCACATCTTTGCAGGCGCATAACTCAGAAACTTTAAGGGTTTGGGCTTCAGAAGGGCTCGGCTGTGTGCTGCACTTCTTGATCTTCAAGATGGCTGTTTTAGTTGAAAACTCCATGCAAGCTTGGAACACTCCCTTTTAGTAAATGTATTCCTGGCTAGCTCCGGGACACTCCGCTGACAAAAGGGGACCCAAAAGGTGAAATTGTCGGAGGAACCCCGACAAGTGTAACTCAAGGGCGCCGGGTTTGTCCATGCTAGGAAAATGAGTCCGCAGACTAAGATTGCGACGGAGCCTGCTGTTCGGTGTTGGTTTGCATCTGGCCAAAATAGAGCCCCGCATTCATTACTCCAGGGAAGCCTGTACCGATGCATGAGACCCTGACATTTGACGTCCCGCACCTTGATTAAGGGTCAGGGTCCCTAATGTGAGCTAAAGCAAGCTCTGCCGGCCACTGAGCTCTCCAATCAGCACGTTGATTGTCGGCCGCAAGAGGACCCTTCAGGGCCCTCTTCGAGCCCCTTAGAACACTGCCTCTGGCCCACACAGGACCAGCTCTCAGGCTTTTCTCATCTCTGGCCGACACAGGGATGCCGACAGGTGGCCCTCCCATTGTTTCAGGGGCTCTTTATCTGTGTATTCACAGGCCTCGGCCAGCAACGCCCCTGCCTGGCATCGGTTTGACAAATGCTTCCATGAAAAAGGTAACATGAAAAACACTGGTACTTTGCTCCATGCAGTCATTTGGTGCCTGCTTAGTTCATCTAAACAATATTTTGGTATTTTCTGGCAGCTCTAAATTCTTTATTTCAGTTAAAGAGGACAAAAAAGCACAAGGGGATGAAATGGCCCGGCAAATCAAGCGAACAACTCGCTTAAGGGGTGGGCTAACGGATCTGTGGCCCTTTGCCAGCCCCCTGTCCCCTTCCCTGCTAAGACTGGCTGCGTATACATACACATACACATACACATACACATAAACATGCACATACACATCCACATCCACATCCACATACACATACACATACACAACACATACACATACACACAACACACACACATACACATACACATACACATACACAACACATACACATACACATACACATACACATACACATACACATACACACATACACAACACATACACATACACATACACATACACATACACATACACATACACATACACATACACATACACAAACACATACACATACACATACACACATACACATACGCATACACATACACATACACATACAAACACTTCACTCCAATTATTCTCATTGTAAGGTCTTCTTTTGGACGCTATTAATTTTGCCGGGGATGGAAGTCCACCGCGGTCATAGGGCGACCACAACATTTGAGTGGCCCATGATAAGTCGCTGCCACTCCCCCTCCCCATATGAAAACTCGACCCGCCGCCACTGCTACACTCAGGTTGTCAGGGAAAATTGACGTACCTTTTTTGTAAGTAACAGCTGCATGATAACTTGCAGTCTGCTTTGCATTGTTAATTTGGACACCAAATAACATGTGGTCTTAATGTGTAAAATACAATCATGACAAAGTAGAAAGCGATAAGTTCTGCAGCATCAGTATACATGGATGGTGATGCATCTGGTCAGGCATCTCTTCACAGCTAGCGGTACCTCACAGCTGCCGAGGGTCTAAGCAGGTGCAGGCAGCCAATCGGGTATTTATCTTACGCGGGGTCCCTATAGCATAGATCACCCAAGGCATGTCACAAAAGGAGAATACGGCACGCCTATCATATAGGAACCAGATATAAATTTGTAAAACATCACAAAGTTGTTTTTTTAAGAAATAACTTTGTCTTAAAGGTGGCCTCAGCTTTTACCTCAGATGGTATAACATGAACAGGGCGACATGTTCCCACACGTGCCGCTGACGGCACGTTTTATCATTGTGATGAAGTTATAAATCATTTCCAAGTAATTAAATACGTAAATGCATGAGGAATCATTATTGAATTATATCCATGGAGGGCCATGGTGGCCCCCTTTGCGCTGATGATGAACTTCACGTCCAACCCCACCATGTCGACTGATTCCAGACGGCCCACTTCTACCTCGTCTCGCATCGCATAAGGTAACCCGTTCCTCCTCTGATATGCCCCATTCACCTCAAGCAGCCATATACAGACACGTAGGGTAGATTGCGATTATATAGTAATAGTTTGATAGTTCTGAATGTAACCATATGTGCCCATTTTACTCAACCCAGCTGGCTGCTTACTTTTTTGTTTGGCGTGTCCGAGCACAATAAGAATAAACAGGTTCCAAGCACTTGAATGTGGCTATCCGAGCAAAACTGATATATGCATCTTTATGAATGATTTCAGATTGGGCCGACCATTTTCCACGTTTGTAAGTGATTGTCCTCATGTAGTCATTTTCAGTATGTTCGCATTACGTTCATAACATGGGCATCACTTTGTCTCTGGGTGAAAAAACTCGTGCCTGCATTTCAACAAGGCATGCGATTGTGGCAAGGGTGTTACGTCATTAGCTTGATGCCTCAAAGAAAGCGATCTCGCAAGACAGGGCGAGTTTTCAACCTCGGGCTGGGAGCCGATTGGGAAATGCGTAGAAAAACAAGCGTGAGTGTGACACGGTAATATAAAAGCAAACGGAACGGTGGCTTATGGGAGTAGCGTATATATCTGTTATCAGCCATACAAGTACAAAAATTGCGTCACGAACTTCTTTAAGCGACGGGTACAACCTGGATCACATCTAGATCACGATCAAGTGACCAGGCACGCACCGGACAGAGAGAGCATCCCAGAATGAGAAAAAGTTGCGGCGCGTTTTCCGGATTCATTTCGCATCTTTTTTGCCAGGAGTTTGACTCTTTGAGTTGACATACAACAGTTTTGGCGTTGGCTTGTTTGGCATTGACGTTGTGGCATGGCATGGCATAGACGCAGGCGAGCTTGCGGAAATGCTGCTCTCAAGTACACAGTCCATGACGCGCAGGTCGGCAAAGGGCAAAAGTGGAAACATTTCGGCTGTTCCGGACTCATCAAAGTTTCGATTTTTTGACGCGGGTTTTGCGCACGTTCTCAGAAAAATAAAGTTGTAAAAATATGGCAAGTCTCATCTCTTCAACCATACGTTCTCGTGGCATCCTACATGCGTGCCGTGTATTGAGCCATAAATTTAAGTGTCATGTTTCATCACAGTCATCTAAATAATCAAATGCTTCTGCCCCAGCATGTTTAGCTACCTAAAGCTGCGGCTGCAGGCTGCATCTGCGGGATTGGGTATGCTTTTGCATAAAACGTACCACGTGGCGGCGTTTTTCTCCCCACCACGTCAATGCGCACACATCCACCAAATTACACGGCGTTGGGTTCTTCTAGCGCACGTTAGCGCTAAAAGAACCCAAAACGCCCCGAACAGACGCCTGGTTTATAACACAGCGCGTGCTATGCCTCTCCCCTCTCCGGACGGGATATGTAGGATTCCTCGAAGTTCCGGTCTAGTCGGCCGGGCGCGCCGACCCGTAGCTGACGATGTTTTCCCAGCTGTCAGCGTCGGTCTCGACGCTAGGCATCTCCTGTCGTCACAGGCACGACGGAACAGGTGGCCAGAAGCACACAACGGATCGGTGGCGCCTCGGGCTACTTTGGCCGTGGACGATCACAGCTGGGAGACCTCCTGACCGGTCCGGCCTGTGACCGAGGAAAGCCGCGAGACGCTGGGAGAACCTCGTCATAAAAAAGCAGAACGACACACTTCTCTCGACTGCGAAAGACGTCAAAGACCACAGACAGAAATACTCATCCTACTTATATGTACACACATACAAGACTCACACAGAACTCACAACAGATATGTGTCTGGCTTCTGAAATTTCTTCCCGGGAACCGGTTCCTTGTCCCTGGTTTCTGAACCACGAAGAGTCCAGGAACCAGCTTGGAATTGGCCGAGTAGTCCAGTAGGAACCAGAATCTAGCCTCATGTTAAGCCGAAAGATCCAGCAAGAACCAGGGTGCAGCCTCATATTAAGTCGAAAGATCCAGCAAGCACCAAGATCCAGTCTGACAATATCCCGAAAGACCCAGCAAGAACCAAAAGCCAGTTTGAAATTTTGTAAAAATATGCGACAAGAACAAGACCCGGCCCATTATTATGTCGACGGACTTAGCAAGGACCAAGATCCAGCATGGGACATGTAGAGACCCGGCAAGAACCAAGATACAGATAAGAATTAAGCTGAGATCCATCAAGAACCAGTATCTGGTCTGGAGTCATGCCGAAGTAAGCAGCAGGAACAAATCAGCTTTGACTTCGCCAAACAGCAGTTTTCCTTCATCGGCTTCGGATTTGGCTTTGAACATGCGGAGATCCGGTAAGAACTAAGATGCAGCTCAGAACTATGCTGAGATCCAGTAAGAATCAATATTCATTCCGAAGTCATGCCACGGTAGGCAGTAAAGGCAATTCAGCTTCAGCTTCGCCAAGCCGCAGCTTTCGCGGTTTTCGCGCGGTTTATATAATTATTGCATATGGCTGCGCCGCATGACGTGTATTCCCATTTAGCGCTTGAATCCCTTTCAGTCATGTGGGAAATCAGCGGGCAACATGCAAACGTATCAGGGCTTGGTGTGAGTTTTTATCGCTGGAGATCCTACCTTCATGACTGCTGTCATTGCTGTGAGTTCAGTGGATGCTGTTGCGCAAGTTGTTTGGCCGTGCTGCGGGTATCTAAAATAGAGTTGCCACACATAACCGTGGTAAACGGCTTTCCATAGCATTGTCCTGTCCGCGGCGCTAGCGGACGTGCCAGCAGGGGAGCCCCGTGTATTCTGCCCGAGCTGACCGACCCCTCTGAGCGAGGGCCAGCGTGCTGGGGCGGCTACGAGGGCGAATTCCAATTACGCTGACATGGACCCCTCGGCGGGATTACTGTGAACTCCCAATACCCCCACCCCTGCCTGTCACCTCGCCCCTACCATAAAGCGGGAAAAATACCTAACAAAGCTTCCCAGCAAACGTCAGCTGCGTAGTGTGGCTGTTGGCTGCACATTAGCCTCGACGCAAAACGTCATCAATGAATTCGAAAAGCCCACGGCTTCCCTCCTCAAACGTTCCTGACGTTCCTGCTCTATCACATCAACTATCGATTACCGATATATCGGTACCGTAGCGGAGAAATCTGGCGAAAAAGTATATCTCAAGCACCGTAACACTTCATTTACCGTAAAGGACTTGTGTGGGGAAGTCGTTCTCTAGGAAATGGGAAAAGAGCCTTGAAAAAATCGGTAAATCCATTAGCCTACCCTTCGTACAGTGCAGCACATGACCCATCAGCTGTCTCAATCGCGTGACAGTTGCTACGGGTAGTGGCATCTCAGTTCTGCCAACGCTGGTCATGTTCGACATTTGCGAATCGTTCTGCGACCGCTCTGTACATTTTAAGCACATTAGCTCTATTCCATGTTGAGACTCGAGATGACACGTCCAGCAGTCAGTTTGATATTAGCTATATTTCTATCCGGGCAAAGGGTAATTGGACCCCTCTGAGTCTCTCGGCGCATGATTCATGTGCTGATTAAGCTAGGATTTTGAAATTTGATAACTTTGCCTATTGTTGCATTGCGAACTTGATGTTCCATTTTTGTATGCATGCGACGTAAGAATCTCCAGATTGTTTTGGGAGGACATGTTTTGCATGTTCTGTGCATTCAGATTCGGCGTACTGCAAATAGGTTTATCAAGCAAAGCAAATATTCTCCTTCAACGCAAGCCATTCCAGTGAAAATTATACGAGCATCCGAGTCCAAAGGGCGGATTTTATTACACATTGGATGCTGTTATTTCTCCATCATCAGGGCCTGGATGCGCCACTTGACAGCAAACACGTGCGTGGTTGATGTGTGTTGTAACTCCGATCATTGTGCAAGAGCATAGCATTCGACCTTCATGGCATTTTCGTTTCTAATGACATATTCGGTATCGGCTTTTATGCAGATGTGCTACTTTCTAACGTCGGCTGCAGCGGCTCAGCCGAATACGTTGACTTACAGAAAGTGTTCCTGATTCATATGGGGTTTTTAACTGAAATAGATATCTTGAAGACCTTTCGGTGCTGTTGTAATCCTGCCCTCCCTAAGACTTAAGCTCCTCCAGCTTCTGAGATAAGTGCTCACAAAAAATGAGGGTAGGGTATAATGGGGAGATTATTTGAAAGTCACCTTGTCATTCATGACGGCATAATAACGTCATCAAAATTCGAACATTCCATATTGTATTGCCGCATTGAGAACGATTTACAGATAAAACGGCCGTCAATTGGCTCTCAATCAATGTTGTGCAAGGTACGATGACACAATCGAACCATAATGCATGAGGGAGTATATTTACTAAACGGAGAGTTGTGCTGTCTAGAGCAGCCTTTTCAACTTTAAAAGCATAGCAACAGTTATACTGGATATCGTTTCATGTTATCTGATGCTTGCTTCGATATCTTCATATGTGAAACATTGCGTTTAATTGCCTCCAAAGCATGAATTATCCACTGATTTCGACAACTTGGACCGGCATTCTCAACGCTAAGATTAAAAAAACGCGTGGTATCATTTTGAAGATTTGAAAATGGTCTCCTGCCAACTTCCTATTTCAGGTTAATGTGAGTTGGCTGCCTTTTGTGGAAATCATAGAATGGGATTTAATTCAAAGATAAACATGATAGTAAATTTAAGTAAGGGATACTGTAACTATCCGATGGTACGGTACAACTACCATAGCCACGATTATGTGACAAATACACTTGCTACTGTTGGGTAAAACACGTGTTAACTTTTATCTGGGCCACCCTTTACTTCTTAAAGCTGCGGCATATTGCGGTTAATTGTTCTTTCTCGCAATCCAGGCGTTATGATTTGGAAAACTTGCCAAGCATGTGCAGACTGGCTTGACATATGCAGCAATTAGCATAACAAAAAGCCAGATGCCTGCATCATTCCATTTGGTACAAAATTAAGGTGATACTAAAAGTGATGTGCTTAGGTACTTTTGACACAGCATACCATTGGTTAAGATGTTTATTCTGCATTTGTTTGGCCCAGTATTTCCTCTTTGCTCATAGGTCTTGAGGGGACCCAGAGAAGTATTGGGGATGGTGCTCAAATCAGCATGGGGCAGCTCCCGCAAGTATGAAGTGACGCCCCAGCTCATTTGCGTTCCTCACAATATGATGTTCCTTGCATCGTTGAAGGGGAATTTGACAGGTTGTTAGCACATTATGCTGATAGAACCTTCTCAGTACTTTTAGCTTGCACATGTCAGCTTTGACTAAGGGATTGCGCTCATATCACCTCTTGTTTGTTTTTTGCCGCCTTCCTTTTTGGCTCGCCCAGCTATGCCGAGATAATGTTTGATTTCGAATTGCTCGGAAGGTAAAATATTTAGCGATTTTTTTATTATTCAATCCCCAAATTTAAACGGTAAATAATGTCCGAGCTCTTAAAGCGGGCCACAGTCGCCCTCCTTTCAAGACAGAACTAGCGCAAAAAAAGGAATGGGAATAGGATTAGTTTTCATCAGTGGTAAGCTTCCACTAGGTCACGCTTGCGTGGAATATGTCAACGTCTATCTGCCTGTGTTGTATGGGCGTGTCACCCTCTGAGGAAACTTCCTACAATCGGACGCCGGTGTCTGGCTGTGGGACGTAGTATGCTCGTGCTAATATGCCGGCATTTCGTGTGTAAAGTTTGTGCGTCCTCTGGGCGAGCCAGACAACAAAAAACTATACAGTTACCAAGCTTCGAAATACGTTTATGGTCGTAGTGAAAACGATGAGAGGAATAGGGGTGCTGATGAAAATATAGATAAGAGTGTGGATGTTTGCTCTGTTTTTTCCTGTTGTTGTTTAAGTCGACCTCAGTCGTCTACTTGTCTTGATATTATCAGTATGTGTTCTGCAGAACCCATGATTATTCATAATTACTGTTGCCCTTTACATGTTTGCATGTTAGGTATTGCGACAGCTGTAAATTTTCCTCAATACTCAGGTAATAAGCAGCTCATCACAGTGAGCTTTGCCTTCTCTGGTTCAGCAGTACTGGTTTTATGTCTCGCAACTTACCGCCGTTGCTTTTAGACTGATGATCATGAGGAGGGTCCTGACGTACCGGTTGGTCGGTATCAAAATGTCATATTTGAATAATTGGATTGATTTTGCTACGTTATTTGGTACGTTTGTGCCCAGTGTCTTCCGATACGACTCGGGCGTGGTCTGCTTTGATCTAGGCTCCACCTTGGGCACGCCAAGCGCAATACTAGGCACACTGAAAGTTCCTGCGGTACTGAACTTTGCATGTGTGATGTATACACACGACACAGACCAATTCTGCTAAAAAGGGCCTGTTTCCGACCAGCTTGTATCCTCGTGAAATGGTCGCAAGTTAACGGCTGCTGTGTTTCGGCCCTGGTGCCCTGTACAGAATGTTCAGGCTTGATTATGCTGTGAATCCACCGCATGGGATGTGTGCTGCTGCAGAGAACTCTATGGTGGCACGTTGGAGCATTGAATCAACGCCAGGTGACAGCACCGCCACCCAGTGCTCGAAGAGGCGGATGGTGTGACTGGTGCCGCACCAGTGCAGCCGTCAGTCGGTCTGACGCGCCTACCGGGCGTGATTGGTGCCGCACCGTTGCAGCCGTCGGTCGGTCTGACCCGCCTAATCGACAGAGTCGCTCGAGACGCACCGGGGACGAAGCGAGTCAGGCTCTATGCCGTCCAGGCGCGCTCACAGAACTCCGTCGAAACGGAGCGAAAGGCTGGACAGAAGGGCAATTCTGCAACGTTGGGTCGGGCCATGTCGTTAGCTGTTGGGAGTATTGATTATCTGTTGGAATCAACCTTGATGACGTCAGTGAAAATTACCTCACATCATCCTTCGATACGCCAGAACGTATTCTTGACGTTAGGTTAAAGCCTCGCATGGTTCCCAAAGGTCTCAGGGCTTCTTGTGAAGAACCCTGCCCTGCACAAATATCGGCAGCGTTTTAGGCCAGAAGTAAATCATTCTCAACACATTTATCTGATTAGAATTTCTGAGTAGCTGCTAATTGGGGTGGGATTAGCGCTAATGCTCTAGCGTTTCAGATGGTCCCAGCCACCGCTGTTTGTGATGATGATCGGGCAGTTGCCACGGTCACAGCTGGCGGTGGTGACGCGCTTGATGCCGCAGCTGACGTCGGCGACCTTCCGACCGTCACAGTACGCGGAACGGATGGAACGGCTAAGACTGGGGACAGTGGTCGGTGGCATGGCGGTCCGGTCAGACCGTAAACAGCTGGCAGTAGTGACTGGCTTTTGTGAAATCACAGTGGACGTTGGCCGATGTGACACACCGGGTGTCATTTCGGGGGAAGTGACGCGCCAGCAAACGGCCGACAACGCGGGCGCTTTTTCGCTACGGGCACGCTGGCCACCACAGTCGGTGATAGTGGCAGACGCCGTCACAGCTGTCTGGCGTTGGCGATGGACTAAACTTCAAAGCTGGAGGTGGGCGCACACCAGGCTTTTTGGATTGCCCTGGCGACTGCACGTCCGCCGCAGTATTTGGTGGCTCAGGCCGGCCGGACAGCCGGCGGTGGCGAAAAGCCGGTTCTTACAGCTGGTGTCGACTATGAACCGTTCGACACGCATGGCGTTAACTTAGTGCAGGTTGGCACAGTTTGGTGTCGGGGCTCACCAGCTGTCGCAATCGGTGTTAGTGACGGGCTTAACGTCGTGGTGGCGGTGGTGCCAAACTGGTCATGGCAGTTCATGATGGCGATGAGTCAGCTGTCACGACTTGTGATGGTGACAGCCAGAAGGTCGCAGTTGGTGGTGGCCTGTGGCGGCCACGGACACGCCGTGGTAGCGCTGAATGTGGCAACAGCCAGACCACGACGGCCGGTGATGAATCTTGCCTCCGGGTTGGCGACAAAGCTCTCAAACTCTTACGACTCAAGCCTTTCAACCGCACTGCATTATATGGCATCGACCCTGGGAGACGACAGGCCTTTTGCGGACAGGAAGGGGGGACGATCATTGACCCGGTGAGCGCGAAATGAGTGTGCAGTGTTCAGTTGTCACAGCTGATAGTGGTGACAGCGAGGCCGAAAAAGCCGGCTGGGAGCGTGGACGGGTCGCCACGATCGACGGGATGGGGACAGCGGGCTGACTGTGTACACTGCACACACTGGAGCACTTTCGGCGACGCTGACGCATCGGCCCTCACAGCTGTTATGGCCGGTCACGATCATTACTGGCCAGGACATGGAGCGACTGTAACAGCCGTTTTCACCGGTTTCAACATATGCAGGAAAGAATTGCTCGGCTTGCTGGACTGGCCGGTTTGAAAAATCGTTGGTCAGAGCCAGTTTGTGCCTTGTTTAGTATTTTCACATGTGACGCGGTCTCACCGGGTCAGTTGTGGTGACAGCGAGGTCGAAAGGTTCTCACCGAGTGGCACACGGCGGTTTCCCAGACCAGGCTCTGTTCTCCCCCGCCCGTCGTCCGCGTCCGCCGCCTTATCCCACATCCTCGCAACGCTTTGGCACGATGGGACTGAGCCTTGCCCGTCAGCGATGGGTCGTGGCGGCGGCGCTGGTTGAGAGCCCAATCCGAGACACGGACAGCACCAGCGTAGGTTTCCATTCGCGCTGCATTCGTGCATTTTCCATTCTTTTTCCATTCTGAGTCTTGGCCCAGAGATAATTTAGGATGGGCGCGGTATTAGTCACTAGCTTACCACTTTCCACAGCTTTGAGATGGTCCTCACAGTCTGACAGCGCGAATCTAACTATCCCCAAGAACACACTGCTTCACTCCGCTTCTGAGTTAGTTAATGGGTTTTAGGGCACCGCTTTACCGCGTGGCTCCGTACACCCGGGTCGGGATGAGGATGCAAGTGGGTTTTCCTGCGCAAACGGGTTTTGTTGTGAAACTAGAGCTGATGGAGAAGTCCATGCCGGACCATCAGTGACGTAACAGCAGACATAGCATGTTCCTGTTCTGTGGTTAGCTCAAAAGGTAGGTGACGGAAAGGTAGGTGACATCGTCAGAAGGTAGGGGTGATTTCGTGGTACTGGCAACTTCATAATGCTGGTGATTTCATGGTACTGGTAATTTCACGGTACTGGTCGTTTCATGGTAGTTGTCATTGCAAGGTACTGACAATTTCATGGTACTGACAATTTCATGGTACTGACAATCCAATGGCACAACTGACCAGAAGTGTCCCAGTGCAACAAAATCCCATTACATGGAGCAAACAGCGAGCAGCAGTTTGCGCCTAGCTTTATAAAAAGGGCATTGATACTCCGAGAGCTTAACCCTCCTGCACATGATTGCGCAGCTATTTAACATGTCAAGATGTCAAAAAGTTTAGAGCTTAAGCAAGCTAAACACAATGCATTAAAAAACACTTCGTCTCATGGCAAAAAAGAGACGTGCGAATTTATTTCGAATCCGGCTAGCCGTCCAACAGAAGACCGCTGTATTTTAATCCCGTCCACCATGCCTTTGCATTAGTCGTCGAGCAGGTGTGTTGTGCAAGATTTAGCGGGAATGGCAGGCTGACGACCAGTCTGGTGGGCTTGACAGC
This sequence comes from Pollicipes pollicipes, assembly GCF_011947565.3. Classification (NCBI taxonomy): domain Eukaryota; kingdom Metazoa; phylum Arthropoda; class Thecostraca; order Pollicipedomorpha; family Pollicipedidae; genus Pollicipes; species Pollicipes pollicipes. Next base: position 2,918,250 of record NW_023596136.1, read on the forward strand.
CCCATGTGTCACAGCACATGGACTGCACGAACACCTGCAGCTGCATGATGAGCCACAGGCCATCGCAAGGCATAAAGTCGCCATTCCAACAGCACAGTGACCAGCGCAGCGGAAAAGCGGAGACGGTTGGCATACTCTTGACACACACACACACACACACACACACACCACACACACACACACACACACACACACACACACAACACACACACACACACACACACCACACACACACACACACACACACACACACACACACACACACACACACACACACGCACGCACGCACACATACGCACACGCACATGCACACGCACACGCACACACACACACACCACACACACAACACACACACACACACACACACACACACACACACACACACACACACACACACACACGCTCTCTCTCTCTCTCTCTCTCTCTCTCTCTCCCCTCCCTTCTTTCCTTCCTCCCCTCACTCCCCCCGTCCCTCCCTCCGTCCCTCCCTCCCCCTCTGATCCATCCCGTCCGTCCGGTTCGTCTATCCGTTTGTCCATCTGCCCGTCTGTCGGTCTGTCCGTCTGCGCTTTTGTCTGTCTGTCCTGCCTGTCTGTCTGTCCGTCTGTCCGTCTGTCTTGCTGTCTGCTTGTCTGTGTCTACGTATTTGTTTCTAGCTCTGTATCAGTATGGACCTTCTTATGGCTGTGCCTCTCCGTCCTCCCCATATCCCACGCTTCAGCTACACCATACTTAAGTCGAAGATATACTTACAGTTTTCACCGCAGCACTTCTGTTCGCACACCCACAAATGATTCACACCTCCCCGGTATCGAGCGTCGCAGAGCCAGAGCACATAAACATAAATCACGCCGGTCATAACTATTCTCAGCGGCACGCGACCCCTGAACGAGGTCGCATCGGACATATGCCTTGTAGGCAGAGTGGCGTGCCCTGTCGTTTTCGGGGACTCTGGAGCGAAGGTCCCTTTCCCTGGCCGCCGGATCCGTAGTGTGCCCCGCGGGAGCCGTCGCGCCGGCAGGCTCGCAGCGTCGCGCCTGACTTACCGAGGCGAGACCGGCGCGGTATCCTGCCCGCAGATTCAGACCAGGATCAGAGCGTCATTTTCCTGAATCTAGTTACGGGGGTGATAACTACACGCGCCGTGATAAGCGCGCGCGGCCGCATTGATCACGACACAACGCTAGCGTTACCCGGAGGGACGGCGACGGTCGCGATTTACACGCGCCCCTGAAACATAGGGGCTGGCGACAATAACACGCGACTGCGAACGCGGGATGCATCAACCGATTGCCGCTGGGAATGGGCGATATTGCCTGGCTCGGTGCGGGGAGCGGCAGCGCAGTCGACAGTGGTGACGCGCCCGAGTTGCCGCCGCACGCACGCGCTCATCCCCCCCCCCCTCCCCCTGACGCGGCCGGCCGGCCGGCGTCGGCACCGACCGCCCTCACGCCGGCGGGTCTCTGACGCCACGGGAAGGGGCTGGCAGCTGGCTGCCGTCCTATGGAGCGCGCGCTGATGACCGATGACGAGTGAGCGGCGGCAACTGACTCAACACGGGCCCCTCCATGATAAACGACGCTGCCACCCCGACGGCTCAAAGTCGGCGCCGACAGAACACGGGAGCGGCGTGAGCCTCGCGCTCGGGGGTCGGACTTCAGCGCTGCCCTCCCTTATACTCGTGACAGCCAAACCACCTTGCGCGCCGGCCGGCTTTCAACGCGAGTAACAAACAGCTGGGGAGAGCGCGCCGAGGCAGTGGCTCGATTGCGCGCATGATTGACATGCTGTCCCGGAGGACGCCTGAATTACTTACAGTGATGGCGTGCATGTTGAGTATACTGCTCCGCAAAATTACACGGCCAGGTTTCCAACGGTATATCCATGCGCACACATGGCGAGCAAACATGAACTGGCAACAGTTTTCGTATTGACCCTTGTCCTTATTCGGCGTTTTTTACAACGCGGACTGATCGGGGGAGGGTCGATGCGACTCACTCCCTACGTCCCTGTCGTTTCTAAACTAAGAACGCGGACTGATCGGGAGAAGGTCGATACAGCTACTCCCTCCGTCCCTGCCGTTTCCAAACTAAGAACGCGGACTGATCGGGAGAATGTCGATGCAACCACTCCCTCCGTCCCTGCCGTTTCCAAACTAAGAACACGGACTGATCGGGGGAAGGTCGATGCGACTCACTCTCCCGCCCTTGCCGGTTCCAAACTAAGAAAGATAGAGCTCAAGAAAATATGGTTATGATGATGATGATTGAGGAAGAAAGATAGTGATACTGATAGTGATCCCGATCTGGGTCAAAAAGTTGTAAAACTGAAAACCAAGGGGCACTGATTCCGGTTTGGTTGGTCACTAGTGGAATTTCGTTGATTTTTGGTGTCAGTAAGTTTTGAACACCTTTGATTGCTATGTGTTACAGCCTGCCGAAGTGCTCTAAAAGAACGGCAATACTGTGAACCGTTGGAATCGAAACAAGTGATATGAGAAAAATACAACCACACAAGCCCAAGTACATGCGCACAGGTACATGCATTACGCAACTGGCTGAAAGCTTACAAGGCCCAGAAATTGTCAGAAAATGAGTGCGCATGATGTGGCACCTTCAGAAAATCGTAGACAGAGCATAGCAGATGTAATGTGCATAAACGATAAACACAGCTGTATCAACAAGACCACTGGTAGGCAAAGCCCCAAATGATCGTCGGCGTCGTCTCTGGGGCTTCACGACGCAGTCAGCTGCTGAGGGTATATGGTGTCGTCTTCCCCTCCCCTGGCAGGAGTGGGCACCGCGGGAAGTCGAACCCCGTTTCTCTGGTTTCCCAGGCGGGCGGTGTGAAAGAGCGAGCGAGCGATGAGTGCGGTCATAGACTGCAGAGGTCAATGACGTCTTATGTTCATTGCAAGTGAGTATCACCAAGCAGTTCTACCACGGACAACAGCTTACGAGCCGTTAAAGCCATTTCAGTGCACTGAACACACTGAATTGAACTGCGCAAGCCATGCTGCAATTCTGCAACTCATTGAGTGATGTGACGAGCCATGTCCTCACAACGCACTGGCCTGGGCCTCGCACATGGCAGGGCTCTAAGATGTCCCACATAAAAGGCGGAACACTGCCAAAAGACGCTTACGTGCACTCTTGGCTGATGTATGCAACCTGCCCAGATAAGTGGGTAACTGCGGGGTTACGGGACTACCCTGTGTGTATGAAGAAAAAAGGCTACCTTGATGCTAATGATCCTGAGATCAATCATCAAAGACGGCCAAGTCATCCAAAAAGGTAGGCCAGCTTTTTCCCTTGAGGTGTGACGTCCACTTCTGGCCCAACGCCGTCGGCACACGGTACTCAGACGAGCAGCTCCTAGTGTTGAGCGGCTGCCGCTTCCTTGTAGAGTTTGGCAGCTGTATCACTGTTGCATGTCATGATGGGTCTTGGGTTATGCATGTTGACCAAACCGTAAGCCACGATAAGGTTCCGATTTTTCGTGTGGCAGTCGAAAGTGCAAATCCTCCCTCAAAGAGCAATTCGTGCATGGCTCTGCGTATTTCCCACCGTGGGATTGCGCGGTTTCGTTTACGTCAGGTCGCGAGCGTCCCCATCTTCAGCCCCAGACCAGCTCCTCTGGCTCGGGTCCAGTCAGCCTCGTGATTGACAGTGCTGGGACGCGAGCGGACGGCATCGTCCCATCGCCATTCCCAGCTGGCGTGACTGGGTGCCCGACGACCCCGGCCGTCCCTCGGGGCGCATCACGCGGACGTGGTCGACGTGGCGTGAAAGCTCACGACCGCCCGAAACCCAGGTCAGCCTCTTCATTGTGGCCAGGGAGTATTTTCGTCACGGAAGTGCAGGCAAGGGTCTGGAGAATATTTCAAAGGGTCTAGCTTCATCGCAGAACATGTTCATGCTTCGAATGGCCCAAACATGTTCCAGAATGCCGGCACCGAACGCGGTGGTCGCTGTATACAATATTTAACGGACTCAGGCAGCATGCAACGCGGAACGCTTTTCATGAGAACTTGAGAATCTTCCATCCGAGGGAAAACCTCGAGTTTGAATGCATGATGAGAAAATTATTCGCAAGATGGCAAGTTAATGCCGTAATTTTGTCATGTAACGCAGGGAAAACAGCACACAAATTAAGCAATGTTTTGTCTTCACAATCACGAGTATGACAGATAACAATAGCTCTGGAAGATGCTTTAAGCTGTGTTTTTACGACTGAAAAAAATCATACGCTGGCATCTCCGTTTACTCGGTCACACGAGTCATGAAAAGCTATTGCATGATATTTGTGACCGACCACAAAAATATTCGGAATATAAAGGAATGCATGAAAAAACACCAACCGGGACAGAGCACGAGAACACAACTCTGAGGCTAACGCCAGCTCTCCCAGCCGCTGAAAAATGGCTTCAGTGACGATGCTTATGGCCATCGAACTCTACCGCGAATATTGAACGGATGCTCAGTGCATTAATCATCACCAATCACGCGCCTTTTGGGGTCTTTTGATAGATGATGTCTTCTTATATGGAGGTCCCGCGATCTCTTTGTTATCGAACTTAATGTTTTTCGACAGTGAGATGCTAATTACATGCATCTAACAAAAGGCATCGCCGTCACCATTACGAGAAATAGTAAAATTTTAAGCCCGATAGTGCGGTCTGGATCTTTGTATCGAATGTTGTACCCTTCCTTTGAAATGTGTATACTTTTAAACACTTAAACGATTTTAGTTTGGAACTGCTGTGTGATCGACTTACCTGATTTCGTTCAATCATAAACTACATGTCATGTCAAAATCGGCCCCAGATATGTGCCCTGCTTTAACTACGAGGCCTCCGACATCCTCGTAACTGGAGTATTCCATTACGAAAACGTCATGTGTGCGCCTAGTCAGTTCGCGGACTGTCGGTCGGCGCTCTAGAAAACAACGCACAACTGGTTCAGTTTAAATTCACTAATGCTGTAGTAGCGTGTCTCTCTTGAATTTCATTCTCCACTCACTGATCTCGTTCAGTGCAGAGAAACAGAAAACGTCATGGCGGAGGTCACCAGGTGACACGCACTGGTGTTTGTATTGTCTAGTGCTTCACTGTACAGGAACAGTTGCACCTCATAACGGTGAGACAATCGCAGGTTATTGACAATTCTTGCAACGCATGGGGATGACGCAGGTAAATCTTAGCAGCGCCAACGCGCCGATATTGTACTACTTTTGCTACGCACACGTCGTTGACGCACTTCACAAATGGAAAGAGCTGTTGCCGGGAGATGTTACTTGGAACCGTGCCCCGTTCGCTCTACCTTTGTTTAACTTACCGAACATTTTTCCTTTCAAAGCTAGGGTGTTCATGCTAGAATGTGGATTGAGCGTAACGACCATGAATTGTAGCTTGAAGAGATAACGTAAAATGTAATGAGCATGATACTCAGACTCTTTTCATGTGTGAAATATGGACGATATAACACACGGAAATAACGCGTTACTGGCCGTTTAAGCCGCAACGGCGTGGTCAGTGTTGTTGTGCCCAAAACGTATCCACATCATTGCTATATCTTGCTTACATTGCCCTGCAGAGGTCTTATACTCATTGCACGAAGCAATCTAGCAAGGAAAATATCATTTTCAGAAATAATGAAAGTAACTGAAGTATTGGAGACACAAATGTATTACGTAAGTTAGGCCACAATTTTGCCAAATTTACTTAACCTGAACGGTCACATTGAAAAGGATATATCCTTTTGTTGTATTTGTTTGCTTGACAACCATCTACGAGGCGGCTTTTCAGGTCCCAAATATCAAATTGGTTAAGTTTCAGAATGCCCGTGTTTAACGAGACGTTTTACGCAAAGTTTCGGGCAAGTTCAGATTTTCATAATTTCTTCCCTCAGGAACATCGCCGTTATTCTGAATGCTGAGGTTGCTCCGAAGACACCGGCTATGCGCTACTGGCAAAGGCATGTATATCTTTTGCATAGTTCTGTAGTGCACATACAACGTAATATTCGGCCCCGGCACACCAGTTTTTTACCTAACATGAAGATCTAAATATATAAATGCACGCCATGGAAATCCATGGGATCCGATGGGTTTTTATCGGATTTCATCAGATCATCGAATTCTTCGGAAAATCGAGCCCCATGGAATTCCATCGATCGGACGCACCAAATGTGTGACACATCCATTCACCACAAGATCCGTAGCTTGACTATGAAACGATAAATGTCCCAGACTTAACGGGATTCGAATAAATGCGTGGACGTCTGAGTTGATAAAGTTCTTAAAAACCCCAAGACGAAGTTCTAAGCTTTGAAATTTACTAGTGAAATGAACAGAATTGACCATGCTGCTTGTGACGCGAAATTTAAACACAAAATTGTATTCCGAATAGCTTGCATGGGGGCTTTGGGTATACAGCTACCTGTAAAGCAAAGCTTACTTCGTGTGCCCTAAACCCACAACCCAAGTCGAGCCGATAACTCCAATCCAGCTGATAACTTGCCTCCACCGTTTTGCAAGACAGGAATACGGAATGTTCTACGTGGCACACGAAGCTGCGGCACGGCCGCCCCGGGTCGACACTCAGTGGCCAGTTATCGGCTGACCTTTCCATTTCAGTCGGGCCAAACCATGCGCCACTCTGGGACGCGTGCCAAGGGCTGCTGGATTTTGAGTCCAAGATCTTTCTCCTACACCATCGCGACGGCATATGAAGCGAAAACAAACATCTGTGGATCGGGGCGGGTTGGTGACAGGTTGTTGACACACACACCCATCGTCGTGGCGGAAGACGTGCTTTTGCACAGGCCATTTGTTTTCGTTAGATCATTAAACGTAATCGTGGGTGTAATTCGGGCCTCAGTTGGTCGTGAAAAATTTGCATGCGCTTATGACCGTCTCGCTGACAGTACTCCTGAAAAACGACACCACACGGAACCTCGGATACGCCTACTTCAGGGGGCAGTCCTGTCCTGTCACCGTGTGGTTCCAGTCACGCCGCATACTGAATATCGATTGGCATCATCGAGCTACGGCGAGGGTCGGAGCGGTAACGATGTGAACCATTCGTCAAGCTGCCCCACTGATCGGGCCAAGTTTCATTCTCCAGCGTTTCCCCCCTTCCATATAAAGCTGAAGAATACAACATGTGTTCTGAGTAGATATCGTCACCGTATAACTTTTAAGGAAGCTTGCACCTGTCATCTTACATATGCCTGTCTCATTTTGCTCGACATTACATGTTTTGTCATACAACTGCGTAGATGTTCTTTACAAGTTAATTTGGTACCATAGCAACGAAATGACTGCGCGTGCTCGCCAGCCACAGCTGGAGGGCTTCAGCCATGCACTATGTTGATGCCCAGTTGAGGGTTCCGTTGCTATAATTTGTCATTTGGTGTAACAATTTTCTGCGTGATATGCTTTAATTAATTTGTAGGTAAGGGCAATGTGACGGCTTTCACTGATCCCGTCAGACTTGCAGAGAGTGAGGAAGACCTACATATTGTATGCAGTGGGTGCCCGAGTCCAACGTTCTAGTGTCATGTTCAGTGATAACGGGTCCCGGTTGTGCATCACATACCTTTGTTGTGTCGACTTTCAAGGATAATGTGCTCTCTTCGGCACTTTTTCAAGATTGTGGGATGTGAGCAAAGATTCCTCAGCTGAAGCAAGGATTCAACACTGAACCCGCGTCAACCTGCCTCATATGATACGCATGAATGACCTGATGTGGGATTTCTACCCGTCTTGTCAGCCGGCATCTCACCATATGCTTACTTCATAAACCAATTCCAACGACCTTCCAACAAGGCACCCGTATAGCGTGCGACCAAAAGGTGTTAAATCTCGCTGCATGCAGGCGTAATGAAATTTCAGCTTCTAGGAGCGGAGCGTCAGGTCGTGGCACACTACCGGCGCGCGGGCAGCATTACCTCGGGCCGCTTCCCGCTGCCGTTCCCCGCTGGAGCCTCGACAAACATTCGCGCAGCCATCAGCGCTCGCGCCACTTCAATTACGCGCCGTTTTCAGCTTCCGCCCGGGCACCGGCAGCCGGTTGATTTAGGGCCGCCTAACGGCCGCGCCTGATTTTACTAAGCGCCGCTGACCGGACGCCCGGGGCTCGAAAACATGTGTAGCAGGGCCGTTCACGGTTACCGCCAGCCTCGCTCTGGCAATCAGTTTCAATTTGAAAACCGACGTTTCTTCTTGGAATGTGTTCATTATATAGGCAGGCCGAGGGTCTGGGCGAGCACGCGGCTCGATGACTTGTCCGCACGACAGAGCTGTGTCGGCGAGCGTTACGACCCGGGGTGACTCGATCGCGATCACGAGCCGTCACGGAACCACTTCCGGAAGCGGACCAGCGCCGTCCGCTTGAGTCCGTTCTATACTCGTCCCCCATGAGCTGTGCATAATCGGAGCAAAGGCCCAAGGTTTGCGACAGAATTGCCCGCCGCAACACACACGGAAGCGCCACCGCGGCGTTCGCGGCTATTGCTCGAGCTCATGGCGTTTGTATAGAAGAAAACGTGCAAAAGTGGCAACGCTTACTGTGTTTGGGATTTTTCAGGGTCGAAAATCTGTTTTGTAGAACGACAGTATTCTGCTTCGTCTGGAAAAGTGAAATCAAAAACCTCTCTACTAAGGCGATGCTCTGAAACCCCAGTTTTCGCCACTTAACAAAATTATGTTTTGCCAAAGTCAATGAGCTTATGTATGTACTTCAATGCGTTGTATGTCGCGAGGACTCTCTTCATCTGCTGCTGTTTGGTTGGGGTC